>NC_141873.1:332086042-332098542 GCF_056163025.1 Triticum urartu | reverse complement strand
CGAAGGATCTATTACAGCCTATTCAAGCGAGAAACCTTTTGAGTAATGACTAGGTTATAGATCTGTATGGGATCCGCTAGGCACAGCCCGCGGTAGATCCCTTAGCGCAAAAGTAGGCAACCCTATGGCACCAAGTGGGTCAATCAAGTGATCAAGTATGATTCATCTCTAAGCGAGCGTAGAATATACAAAGCTTTCCATCTCCACCAACGGCAGATTTCTATCTTGCCATTTCAATTTGGCTCTATGAGAAGCTTGTATCCCTCGCTGTGACTACTATTCTTGTGTACAAACCTATGGTGGATAAACCTCTATGGTGCATGCATATCTGTTTCGCCTAACTTGTCTTAGTCATTCCCACATTGAATCGAATAAAATAGGACCAAAAGACGGAGGTTTCTGAACTTTTTTATGCTGTATGCCTAAGTTTCCAAACCCGTCTTGAAGGTTACTTTACCAGAGAAGTAGGTCCTATTGACCAAGAAGCGGAAAAAGCATAGTCGGTACTTCTTAATGCGGTACGTAAGCTGGTTATCCTGACTAACAATCATGCCTTGCTTGGATTTAGGGATTAGGAATTCTTATTGGGAAAGAGATTGGATTGGCATTCAAGTAGGAGTAGATCCTATTGGTCCAAAGTAGGCATTCTTGTATCAATTAAAGTAGCTATCTTCATGAAATAAGCGCTAAGATTCTAGTTCAAAGATAGGAGCATTAAGCTCTAAATCCAGTCAGTCCAGCTGGAAGTTTCACTAACTACTTAGGGAACTAGGGACCAGACCAGAGTTATGATTGGTGTATTCCATTCCTACCGTAATTGAGACTTGCCCTCGCTCGCGGGTGATTCCTTATAGCTTGATCCATGTGATGGCTGTTCTCTGCAATGAACCACAACATGTCCATGGACTTCACAGAGAATTGAGTGAATGCACTAAAAACCAAGAAATGACATAGCGAGAACTGAGCAGCTCGAAAAGCTCGGACTTCGTATACAGAAAGTAGAACTAAAAGCAGATGAGTAGAGATTGAATCGAGCATAGAAATAAGAGAGTTTTTCTTTGCTTAGCACTGTTCGGTTCGTCTTTCTTTACAAGTCAATCTATGCATAATTCTATTTCTTGCAGCGCTGAATCCGCTTTTGAAATACAGATCAGGGGGCGGTATTCTTATTCCTTGGCTCGCCACTTATGAAACAAAACTAGATATTTCTTATTATTTTCTTAGGAGCTGAGCTCCGCATGCGGTTCGATTAAGATGCGACAAAACCTTATCCATTAGTCTTGGCGATGCCAGGGATGGAGGGAGTCATCAGTCGCACAAGCTTATTGCTAAAGCCAAGACAGGACATAATAGCTTCTAAGTAATGCCATTGTACCCGCTTTCATCATGCCCAACTCAAAAACCATTTATCCCATACTTCTTCTTTTCTTGTTCCTTCGTATGAATAACAGGAATCCCGGTTCGGATGGTTGACCAACATTATGATTGTGTATGAACTAGGGCTTTGGCTCAACACCTGCTGTCTTTCTTGCCCATCCTTTTGTGGTATCGAAGCTGTTCATTGAGATCCATAGGTTCACGTTACAACCCACCAATAGTCGATTCCAGAGCGGAAGGCGAAAAAGATAGGACGGGGACCCTTCGGAAGAAGGTATATGCCCGTAGTATCTAGAAAATATTCATGGTTGCAAGAGCGAGGTTAGTCATCCTCACCATCACCATCAAATACCGGTACTCGCTTTTTCTACAAGCTTGATTTACGAACTCGACCTTTCGCAGGAAGGAAGTTCCGTATACCATCAACGGAGTCAAACCGCTAGAGGGTCACATATATCTAAATACTAGTTCCGATCATACCAGTACTTACTTCCGTGGAGATACGAGAAAGGGGGAGAAGATGCGATTATGTATCATAAATACTAAGGCCAGACAGACTAAAAGGGGCTTTTGGATACGAAGAAGGTTTTCACGTCTTGCTTTGGGTGGTATGCTTCCTCACTGTTGCTATTCTGCCCTTTCCCGGTAGTCAACCACCAACGAACGCAAGGAGATCTGGACCTGCATGTAATGTTTTTTTTTGCCAATACTCTAAAGCAGCTTCCTTACATCAACATGGGATTGCAAAAGGGAGGGAAAAAGGCGACTCCTCCTTAGTAGGAATAGTAGCTGAGGCTGCTTCAACTCATAACGAAGCTATTCCAGCACATAAGTCCGGGATGATCTGAGGTCGCTGGTCTCACATGGAAGAGATACGAGCCTCCGCTGGATAAACACCAGAACTGGTATCGGCTTCTTTTGTTCGTAACGAACAAGCAACGGATTGGGGATTGCCAATAGAAAAAGATACAACCAACCAGCAGCTTTTGGAAACCAGGATCACCCCCATTGTAAAGAGAACACGGCACCCCTTTCCGTAGGGGCTCGCAAAGGTATTATACTGGATGTGCGCAGAGAGCTAATGAAACTCCATTCCTTTTTCTCTATACTCAAGGATCTGCTATAGCTTGCTTTTCCAAGAGTATTGTATTGACCTGATTCCCCAGGAAAGAGTTGATGGCATCTCAACGCAAGAAGGTAGAGAAGAATCCCTAGCGAAGATGTGCCGAGAGCGAGAAAGCCTGTCTTCCCCGAGATTATTTATTCCTCTTATTTCTTATATGAATAACTGAAATCAATCCTCACTTGTATTAACTTCATGAGTGAAGAGATAGAGAAACCCTCAATACCGGCACTGCTCCTATCAAAATCAAATAATTGGATTTGTTTCCCCACTTCCTCCACGGGATTCGTACATCGGATGAGGATTCCTACAACGGTACAACGGATCAATCCATTCAAATCAATGAAACCATTAGGTACGCCCCGGGATCTACTCTATTTTTAGATTTGCTAATGCCGAGATCCGATGCGAAAGCAAAGCGAAGGTTGTTATTCAATAGTTGTTGCCGGTAAAGGAACAGCGGAACGGGTATCTTTAGCAAAGCAATTTTGATTGGTTGAATCGTATTGAGTTCCGGTCTCTTATAGGGTCTTTCTTTGTCCTACTTATAGTATCTTTCCTCCAGCCTATCGAAACTCGTGTTTTTATTAACCAACAACACATGCACTTTGTTAGAACTAAAGAAAAGGTTATTCAATCCACTAGTGCAACTGAAGTGAAGGAATTACCTATTCTGAACCTCCACAAGAAAGAGCTCATAACCACTGCTTGTGAACAGTTCTCCTCAACTGAAGGCGCACTACTGTTACTATCAGTCTAGTCTCTCGAGGGCACTCTTTCGATCTCGAACAAACTGACTTCTCCGGAAGAGAGATATTCAGAAAACCCGATTTCCAGTCCTGTCTTAAGAACCCGACTCCAAAGAAAGAAAAAAGAAAAGCGGACTAAAAGAGAACAACAAAAGAGAGATCACTTTCGACGATTGAACAGCACTTTTATATCCAGATTGGAACTGGACTTGAACCTTCATATCCAGATTTCACTCCACTTTCACTTTCATATCAGGAACGTCGACTTGCACTTTCAATAGTGAATTATTCACTTTCCGGAATTGGCTCATATTCACATAGGCCAAGAAAGACGAATAAGACCTTGAACTCCCTATTTCACGTATAATCGAGAGACTCATAATATCAGTGCCTTGGGTAAATGCCTACCAAAGGGAGAAGATTACCGAACTTTTTTCTGTCTTCTTCGCTTCCTAAAATATTTAGGGAACAGGCTGGCTTTCATGTTCATAAGTTCTCTTTGTCACATACATCCATCGCTTTCGTCTTTCTTGGCTTACTCAGGTGATCTAATTAATGGGCAAGCCCCACTCAAAGCAATTCAATCCCGGAGCTCTTTCTTCTAAATGCGGATTCAATAGCACCGGTGACGAAAGCAAAGGATATTCAATCCACTTGTCGTCTTGTGGGCCTGCTTCTTTCCGTTCTTTCTCTTCTTTTGCAGAGGTGTGTGTTGCGCCACGCATACAAATCGTTTTTTTAGCCAAAGGGTGACTTTACCACTCGCTTCTGGTTCCAATGGATATGGGTTAGATGGATGGAGTCTTCCTTATTGAAGTGGGCAAGGCAAGCAGCTCCTCTCGAATAGGCTGATCGGTGATACGTGATTTTGGAATAAAAGCTAGACGACTCAGCCCTCTTCTCATCTCAAAGCTCGACCTCTGCCACTACTACTGCTTCCCTAGCCAAGCCATACTTCTCATTCTTTGCTTGAATCCATAAAAAAACAAATTCCGTCGAGTTTCCTTGCATGAGTTGATTGACCTTGAAGTCCATATATAGATTCCCGTAGTTCATCTCAACTTGACCAACCATTGAGAATGGAACAAATAGGGGAGATGGAATTCTTCTATATTGTCTTTCAACCCTTGCTCTTGCCTTGGCTTCGCCTTCCACCTTCAGCTAAGCACCTAACCCGTGGGACGGGACCTTCGGTCTAGCCTTTGTTCGGGTATGGGACCGACCTGGGATTCTTCCATCCGAGTGAGTACCGCCCTTCTGATTTGGTTTGAGTACGGGACCGACCTTCTCTTTTGTTTGTAATTGGGCTTGCCCGAAACAAAGGAACTTTGGTGTGAGAACCCACCCGAGTTGGTAACCCAACGTTTTCACCTACGATTTCTCCCTCGTCTTCTTTGCCTAGCCTTTAGCTTCTTTCTTGTCTGATCTTAGATTTCACTGTTAGGAAATAGGGCATTACCTGTCACTCCGCCTTTCTAAGAAGGCCTTTCGCTTAGTTGTCCTTTCTACTAGAACTTCCCTTTAGCAGTTCTGGAACATCTATAGTATGCTTGAATGTCGGCAATTTTTCTATATTCTCTTCCTCCTCGTCCATTAGTTCAGTTCCTTTCCTTAGTGAAATCTGCCCCCCTCCATCTTTCGAGAACAACAAGAGGGCATTCTCAAGCAGGCGTATTCTTCTTCACTTCCTAAGAAGGCATTTTCTTGCTAACAAGCCATTCTGGCAAACAAAAGAGCTACTTCTATCAAAGAGGAGCAAAGGCTAAGCGGAACTCCTCCCTTCGTGTCTTCTTCCTTTCCAAGCTTGTTGCGGGGAATCTGGGCTCTTTTTCAGCCCCTAAGGACTGCTACTTTGATGAATGAGGCCTGACGGTCTTAATTCCTAATGCTACTCCTACTGCTATTGCTATTGTTACTGCTTTTGGGAATTGGCATCTTTCTTCATAGGGGCCTAGCCAAGGAAAGCTTTCCCATTAAATGAATGTGCTTGCGTACTCTTCGATTCCTGCGGGAAGTGTGGGACTAATTGAATTTCATTCTTGTCTGCTAAGAGAATTATTCTTCCTTACAGCTTGCATTCGATGCATCCACCGTACTAAGAGCTCCTTCTTGAAGAACCGATTCTGTAACAACCCCAAAGGCGAATCTATCTAAATAAACCTAAAACTCCCATTATGATTTGAGATTGCCTTGCCGTTGCGCCCCTTGCCTTTCTTACTGGATTTCCAGTTGATGGGGAAGGCTTGGCAAAGAAGCTTGTGTCGGAAGAGAAGTGGAAAACTAAGCTGTTCGGGCTTAACTTAAACCTGATTGCCCTAGTAGGAGTCAGAATAAGGTTGAGGCTTGAAGACAAGCAACTGACATCTCGGATCTTGCCATTGCCAGGAGCATGGATGCCCAGAATGCCCTCAGTCTATGTCTGTCTATATAGGCTTTAAGGAAAAAGGCAAGTAAGCCGTAAGCCAAAAATCAAGGCTTTTAAGGACCTTCGACAGCTTATAAATAAGCTAATAACAGATCTTTTGCGTCTTTCGAGATGCGAAGAGAAGTAAGAAGGTTTACTATTGGGATAACGAAGATATGACCATATTTCAGATCGATTTTCAACAGACGAGATCGGATAGTAGAATAGAGAGAAGGATTTGCTGCTTTCTTAAAATGATAGAGAGTCAGGAGAGGGTCTATGTTAATAGAGCTCTTTAGATAGGGAGAGGAAAGACGTAACTAGACCGCGGAAAGAATAGAATCTTTTACCGCTACATCCGCTGGAGAAGAAAACTCAGCAAAGGAGATTCCTATCCTTTCTCTAGTTGAAGACTAATCTGGATATTCCCGAAGATGCTTGACTTCGAGTTCTTGGAGTGACAGCTTTCTTTGTAAACAAGGGTCCCTTACTCTATTACTTTTCCACTTCATTGATCTGAAAGAAGTGACAGAAGAAAGCTACGGGCATATACCCCTGCCCCGGGGGAACAGGTGCCACCTCAACAGCTATATTCTAAATCGTTAAGCCTCGCAACCCTTTCCTTTGTATCGGACCTTTCCCGCTTTCCTTACTTTCCTTCCTCACTCAAACTTCAAAAAGTCCTTCCATGAATCTAGGGAAGGAAAACCACCTCTGACTTCACCAAGTCTCCCTTTCTTTGGTCGAAGGCTTCAGGTCAAGATCCTTTTTCCTATCTATTGAAGATGCAAAGAGAGATGCTTCTTCCTCTTCAAGTTGGAAGTGCAAGAAGAAATGCGGTAAATAGGAGTTCCATCTACCACGCACTCGCCCCACACTCCAGCTAACTTCAGCATCCATACTCAGCTAGGAGGAAGGTGCCGGGGACACTATGAACACACATGTACTTGGTTGACTTCACGTCCCGTCTCACAACTGGGTAAGATCAAATAAACAAACAGCTTGCTTGCCCAATCCCTATTGAGAGGATTTCTTGAGCTTGAACTTCCTTTTGTAGCTCCGCTCACAAGGACTTCTTTTCATCCGCAATGAAGCTTATACCACCACTTGGTCAGTAAGGCCTGATTCAAAAAAAGATCAATCACCCCCTTCCCTACTTCAATGGAAAAGGGGGAATCGCCCTTTCACAGCCGCCCCTCCACAAAATTTATACCTATCCTTTCGCCTAAGATGATCACGAACGAAGACAGAGAATTGCGTAGATAGGAGGAGGAAACGAACCAACCCGAAAAAACAAACAAAAGGGAATGAGAGAAATGATCGGAACGATTGAAGAAAGAAAGAGAATGGCGGCCCCTTTCCTTTCGCCCAGGGGGCATCGTCGTCGGGGACAGGCTTCGAGGGTTCTTCCATATCTAGATATAGAGATAGATGATGATAGAGATCTAGATCTTTCTATAGATAGATCCTTTGAGAAATTTCTATTGATCCGCTTTCAAGATCTATGAACAAGAGAGATCCA
The DNA here is from genome assembly GCF_056163025.1 of Triticum urartu. NCBI lineage: Eukaryota > Viridiplantae > Streptophyta > Magnoliopsida > Poales > Poaceae > Triticum > Triticum urartu. The sequence goes on along the minus strand of NC_141873.1, from coordinate 332,091,367 downwards.
AAAAATCTCCATGTAAAAAAAAAGAGATGAATAGATAGGGCTGAGCCGATAGCAGGACTGGGTACGATGATGGGGCGAGAGAGGGAAAAAACCCTTCGGGATGGATCGGGAAAAGTGACCTCCGGCTCAGCCCACGACTTCCTTCCCTTCGCATAGCTCAGGTGACTCCCTTCCCCCTTTTTTCCCAGAATGAATTAGCCCGACACGACGAATCCTGCCCTCCTGTCTTTCTTTCTCATTGAATGAACCACTGCCTGGGACGCCCCTATGCCTATGAATTCAATGATTTAAGGGCCCCGGGAGGAAACTTCGGAAAGAAAGCCTACTGGTTGGTCTGGTTGTCCCCCGGCGGTGCCCGGGCGGGCCTCGGTTCAATCTTGCCGATTCTACCTAGACATGGCTCAAAATGAAGGGGTAAGGCCAAGTGTTCTTAAAACAAAACTCGAAGTGCACACTTCGGAGCACGGTCTTCCGTTAGGTCCTTTACGGACGACGAAAGCCCCTTGGCTATACTCTACTCTTCGCCTCCGGCTGTTCTGTTCTTTTCTTTTGGCTCGGCGGAGCTGAGCTGGGTTCCATTACACTCTGTAGGAAATGCATAGACAGTCCACGCAGCAAACCGAGGCCCTGCGTGCGCCGTACGTACCGCCTACGAATAATAGGTAGCCCCACCCCAGGCAGAGTTTGTGAGCCATGTAATAGGCGACCATTTCGCGCGGTTCGGGGGGCACTTGAATAAGCCGCCGGCACCCGGCTGCGTCTTTACCCCTATCCAATTTTTGGGCCAATTCCCCCTTCGTACTACCAAAAAATGAGATTCTTGCCGAATCCGAGTTTGCTGCCCCAACCATTACAAAACTAATACCTATTCTGTTTAGTACTTCAGGTGCTTCTCTAGCGTATAATGTAAATCTCGTAGCGGATCAATTCCAACGAGCCTTTCAAACTAGTACTTTTTGTAATCGACTCTATAGCTTCTTCAATAAACGCTGGTTCTTCGATCAAGTTTTGAATGACTTTCTAGTCAGATCGTTCCTGCGTTTCGGATATTCAGTCTCATTCGAAGCTTTAGACAAGGGTGCTATTGAGATATTGGGCCCTTATGGTATCTCGTACACATTCCGACGATTGGCCGAGCGAATAAGTCAACTTCAAAGTGGATCTGTTGTGCGAAGAGTGCGTTATGAACCGTGGCCGCCTACCTGCTTTGGTTGGTGGGGGCGGCTCCTCCGTTGTGGGTAAACGGGAAACCCGACTCTACGAACCCGAGGAAAGGCTGCACAGCTTCCGTAGGGGCGTTAAGACCGGAGCTTTTTGTAGTGCTAGTAGGAATGCAAGTGAATGAATCCAATCCCATCCCCTTTAAAATCGGCGAGGTAATACCTTATTGAAGTAGGGCACGCTACGGCAACACAGGACTGACGGGGTGGGGGCTTGCTGTCTACTTGGCGAGCCTTCACTGCCCCCTTCTGTAACTTCCCTTCTTTCATCCGTCCACGAGGCAGTCAAAAGAAAGAGAGAAAGGGGCGGCTATAACGCAGGAGTCGTGGCGGTTGTATGCCACAAGGTCCCTATAGACAAGGGGACAAGTGAATCATCGCTTTTGGGCGCAGGCAGCCCTCTACCATCCATCCCATTGCATTCCTCTCGTAGAGTACTGTACCGTCTCAGACCAGATACATCTATGGAAAGAAAGGATTTCATAGAAAATCTTCATTTTTCTATTTTTTTTATCCCCATGCATTCCGTTATTCCCGTAACTATGGATTGATTGTCCCTACCTAACTAAATGGTAGTGGTCTAGGGAGCGCAATTGCTAGAGCACGGGAGAATGAAGAGTAATGATTTAAGCAAGAGCAGCCGGACGGACTACTATAGTCAGTCTAGTGACTACTATAGTCTTTTCTTTCTTTGTAGTTAAGTAATAATGTTTGGTATAGCAGCCTTTCCGAGCGAGTCTCTGGGATCTCCTGTAAACCCCCATGATGTGGTAAAGGGAGGATATTAGGGGAAGCAGTGAGTGGAGATTCCCCTGCGGAGAGCCGGATGAGGGGAGACCCTCACGTCCGGTTCGGAGGGCGGGGATATCCCGACCCTACTATCATTATGCCTTTGCAATGTTACTTGGTTCAACTCCATTTGTGACCTTTTCTCGTATGTGGGACTCTCTATCTTCTTGGGTAGATTCTAGATCGTCTTTCATTTTGTTAGTGAGTAGTTTTCTTATTAATAAGTCAAGTCAAGAGTAATAAGAGAACTGTAGGAGCTTGCCAGGACGGCTTGGTAAGCAAGCTACCTGTTATGTAGGCGCCAACTCCCAGTTCTTTCTCTTCTTTCTTTTTGATTTTTTATTCTCGTTTTTTTTACTAAACGTATAATCTCCTTTCCGGGGAAGGGGTAACATAGACGGAGGCACATGTAGACAGATACAGACTTTTTCAATCTTTTGCCTAAGCGAAGTAGTTGATCCCTCCGAGGTAAGGGCGAATCGAGACCGAAAGCTACTAATAAAATAGCATAATCTGAACACATAGCTGAACACATAGTTTAAGTAGAAACTGTTAAAGCTCCCTGGTCTCGAAACGGCCGGCTTTGGTTCAGCTCTCGGGGCCACCTTACACACTAATAAAATCGTCAGCTTCCTTCCCCACTCATCGCCCTCACTTTAAGACAAAAAATCCAATTCGATTCAAAGATCGGAATCATACCTCCAGCGGGCAAGGTCAGCTCAAGAAATGGAAGTTGTGAGATGGAAAGAAAACCACGAAAAAAGAACTGAATTAGGGATCAATCCATACGCGGCTTGCCTTCTCCCCTTCCCCATAGTAAGCCAGCCAATAGTACCCTAACTTAAGAAGTTCTCTTAGCTAGCGCATGTCCATTAATGTGACCACCGCATGCTCCTGCATGAGTTTCATGAATGGTTTGTTTTCGAATCCTATCTCTCTGGGGAAAGGTATCTTTTTTCAATTCGAACAACGGTATCCCTACCTGGCAAACTATCCTCGTTTTCGAAGTCCCTAGTTTTGTCCTCTGCTGTAGTATTCCGGTTAGTAGACGGCTTCCTTCATCGGAAATCTAGCCAGTGCTTTCCATTAGGTGTGCAACGAAGGATAGCCTTGCTTTTCTTCTGATTCTGATTCAGTCCAAAGATAGAGACAAAAGAAAGGTAATTATTGAATTGGACTTGGCTTCTTTTTCGGCATGGGCAAAGGTTTGGCAATTCCACCATTAGCAAAGGTTTAATCGGTTGACGGTATCCTTGGCGAAAGGCACCTGGTGAGAGTAGCTGCTGCTGCTGTGCTACCTCCAACTATGAAGTTCAGCACATGAACAATACAGAGTACTTTGTTTCCAAAAACAATACAGAGAACAAGACCACAAGAAAACAATTTACAAGAACGACTTTTAGGCAGCAGCATCTGGACAACAGGCTTAAAAGCTTCCAGAAAAATGATAGCACAGACAGCCGAAACAATTTTCCTAATATTTCTTTAACTTGACCTTTTTGCAGTACATCTAACAGCATATAGGGGAATGCCTTTTTTATATTACATTTGCACCAAACCAAGCTATTCTTAATACTAATTCCTTTGCATAGATACTTTCAAAAGTGCTGAGAATAGCAACAGAGAGAAAACGCTGCAGAAGATATCACAATTGAATTACTAACCTGGTACTTGTTCATAGATTTTCTAGCATCTTCAATAAGCTTTGATTCTTACTCAAGTAGTTTGGTTTGTAGTGTAGTTTTTTTTCTTGACTCTAGTAGTGTAGTTAGCATGCCTTCCGTTCCTTGCTTGCTTATGCACTTTTGAATTAAAGACGACCTTTCAATTCATTATTGACTGGATAAAGTAGTATTAGTTAATATACGCTGATTCAGACAAATCAAAAATAAGAGACAGTCTTTTTCGATACTGTATGCTGGGACAGACCTGTAGGTGAGCACAAGCACAGCCAGCCTTCCACCTCTTTATACTTATGTTTAGCAGTGTACCTGGTCTTACTTCTTTTTCAGTTTACGCTTGTGTCCCAAGCTTGCAAGTTCGAAGAAGAGTATTGTATTGACCTGAATCAAGTTGTTTGCCTACCCGCCGTTATGTCTTAGCTAGGAATGAGCTGTGAACAAAATCGAAATAGTTGTTACTTGAGTCGATAATGACTTTGTGTCGGTTTGCTATTTTCTATAAATTGGACTGGTACCATGTATTGTAACATAAGCTTTTGTATAAGAGCTGAGATGTAGTTAAGATTACACTTGATCCTCTCTCTGTTTTGTTGCTTCCTTCCATTATCTCCAACAACTGGTATCAACACTAGGAACCTTCACGGTCAGGGTTGATTTTATTAGACCACTATGAACACTTGTAATTGGTTCTTTCTACTTCAGGCATGGTTCTCTCTAGTTAGTGGAAGAGTGTACAACATAGGGATTGGTATCAGTCACACATTTAAGAAGGAAAGTGAAAGGGGAGGGCAAGAGCGGTTCGAAGGTCAATGAAATGATAAAAAACCACCAGGTCGAGTTCGCTTCTCCCTTCCTTTTGGTGTTTAGGATGTGAAGTTGATATAAGAAGAGAGGAAAGGGGAACTGCGCTAAATGGATAATTTCATCCTGGTGATGGGCTATTCCAATGGGCATGCATCTGAGATATGGGCTTTGAGCGTAGGAACGCCCACCTTTACAAGAGCTCAGTTCTAAGATTGTTTGCGCGCAGGCACCACTACTATTCTGTCTTTTCTTGTTATGCATCCGGTCCTATAAATCTTTTTTTTTCTGACCGGAGGAAGAGAAATAAAAACGTCACTTCGCTCGCCTTGGGGGACCTAATTAGGAGCTGATTGATTTCTTTAATAGATATGAAGATGCCTTGAATGAACCCAAGCAAGCCGAAATAGAATACTATAAGTATGAAGTGGACATCTATGGTTTAATTGGAAACATCTCTTTTCTATTTATATTTTGCCAGTGCCTCCCTTTGTGGCAGAGCGAGCGCCTTGACTAAGATAGATTGACTCTTTCATTCTTTTTTTTATTCTGGTTCCAATCGTTTGAGGAAAACCCCCTTTGGCATCAATGAAACTCTGTTATATAGGAGTTCAAAAACCTCATTTCGTTTGAGAGATAGTGGAATTTCTTCTTTCAACACGTACATCGACGAGGGTGTCGATGACTTGAGTGAGGAATGGTCATGTGCTAGAGGCCGTACCTTTGGAGTAAGACCTCAACAAGGGGGTGTGCAGTTTAAATGTAAATGACGAGCATGGAGAGGCCAAGGTCATTTGTAATTAGGTGTGGCTGATGCAAGAAGACTGGCGAGC
>NC_141873.1:332046042-332078542 GCF_056163025.1 Triticum urartu | reverse complement strand
TGCTTTTGACGTATCAGGTGGGAATGGGAGAGCCTCTTTTCTTTCCGCAATGGAATCGGCTTAAGCTCGACCTTTTCTTTCATTTCCTATCATAGGGATATAAAAAGAAATCCAATTGCGTTTTTCTTAGTTTAGAATATCAAAAGACATCCCACAACCCGGTCTTAGGTTCAGAGTCGCTTTGTGGGAACTTCAAGAGAGAGAAGAGAGATCATAGCTTAATATCAAAGGTCAGGTATACCTGCCTACGTTCGGCATACACATTCACTAGTTCCATTCGGAACCTTTCTCTAGATGGAATCCTGATTCGACTTTCAAATGCAAGAGCAAGAATGCCGTGAGGGAGCCCTATCTAAAAAATGCAAGGCCAGATCCCACTTTCTTTAATCGAGCGGGCAAGGGATCGCAAACATCTTTTCTTTTCAGAGAAAAGGTTTTCAAAAGATATCCCGAAGGGGTCTTAGGTAAGGTAAGGAGTGACAGCTCTATTCAATAAGCTGGCTCTTTAAGGGAAGATAGGGCATCTCCTAAAATGTGGAAGTTTGGTGCTTTAGAGATAGGGCCGGCACGCTTTGCTGGAAAGCAATAAGTCAACAAAACAAGGTAGGTCTACCCCCTAATAAAGGTTTCGCTCGACGACCCTGTATCCATTCTCGATTAAAGCACGGAGAGTTAGGTTTATTATCTCCAGTTTGATGCTATCTTCTCCACGACTTGGTTCTTATGGATCTCCTCCAGGTCCTAGGCATCTTGTCTCTAGCTCTGCTCTCTATCGGTAGTAAAATCAGTACTTTGTCTTTGCCTGTCTCTGTCCATTCCTTCAACACTGATGGACTCGGAGTGGCATAACCCCTTTAATAAGAAGCATAAGACCTAAAGCGAGGAGATAGAATCGAAAGAATGATAGCAAGTTCTTTGAAAGTGGGAAGAAAGCCAAGGATACGGTGGTGTGTAGGGTCTTTCAAATCAATCAGGAAAGCGTGAGCTGAGAAGGAACACGGCTTTCCGCGCCTTGACAAGTGGATCTACCAAGAATAGCTTTTTCAGCCGTTACTTATTATATAATAGCTCGATCCGCTCACGCATGTGATTGATTTCTCCCCTCTCTTTCGAAAATCTTCCATTCGAACAGGAAGATTCCCTTCTCGCTGTGTATCCAGAACCTGAGGATGATGAGGATCTATAAAGGTTCTTTGATCGAGCTCTCGCTTCGGCTTCTTTTGTTGCCGAAGACCAGGACCCGTCTTATTTGCTGAAAACCTGTCTGTTTAGGGACTCTTTCCTTTCAATGGACATACTTGCCTGGAACTGATTCTACCTTGAGAGCGCTTCCCTCTTTTCTGATTCCTTCCCTTTGACCACCGAAAATACAACTTCTAATAGCCATTTCTATTTTATAGATGTTTCAAACAAGTGATTTTACACTTTGATCCTTCCTGTCTTTCCCCGATAGAGGAGTTTGACCCTTCCACTTCTGCCTTTGCCCTTTGTACTTCTTCCCGCAATTGAGATCCCTGTTAAGGAAGAATATCTCACTCGTGCTTTTTTTGCGAGGAAATCGCTCTACTTTTTCCAGCGATGAGTGATTGAGTAAGGTCTAATTCAATCTGTGTTATGACCTACCTTTTTTGATTGAAGTAAACGAGAGCTTTACTTCTTCTTTTCAAACCCTAAGGTTTGAGCTCGTCCTCGGGTCGGATTCGGATCCTTTTCTCTCTTTTGAAATTCCATAGATATAGATGTCTCGACTGCCGAATCCGAATCCTTAGAACAACTCGATTCCGTTGATTCACTGTCCATTTGTCCTTCAACCGGATTAATGGTCAACGACTTTGACAGCCTTTCCTTCACACAAGGTTTTTAATCCATCTCCCCCGCTTAGGGCAGTAAGGGGAAGTAGCGATATTCCGATTCCTTCGTGGGGAATCAACGAAGGCAGCCGCTCCAGCAGCTTTAGTACTTAAGTTAACGCCCCAGCCCTTATCCCGCGATGAGAAGGTAGATGCGGTAAGCCAACTCCTATCCTTCTTGCGGAAAGGGCATTCAATGCCATCTTCATTCCCTTCCTTGCTTCGAGGAGCAGGTCGAATAGTCAAAGAAGGGGATGGCTAATTCCAGGAATAGAGTAGCATTCTCAAGCACTACCCTCCGTTTTTTTTCAGTCCATATAAAACAGTCAATCTACCAGCAGCAGAGGCTGCAGATACATGTCCACCACCTGTTTATCTACTACCATAAGCGGGAGCAGTTGCAGGTAAAGAGTGTTGTGAGGGCTTTCATTTGCGCGTTAAGGGCAGTTTCTGTTATAGCACTAGAAATCTGTGCCGTTAGTCGAATGCTCGGAATGAAAGAATGACTATTTCCTTGCTGGAACATAATGACAACCGCAGGAATTCGGAATAAGACATGTTAAGTTTCTCCTCTTTCTGTCTAATGACTACTACGACATGCCTAGACTATAACATTCCTACGGAGTGCTGCCCATAGATTACGGAACACTTGGCATATGTTGATTGAGTCCCGGGTATAGCTCCCTCACTCGCTCTACTTTGAATCACGAATTAGCGTATGAAAAGCGGCGATCTTTCTCTATTTCTTCCTCTTCCACCAAAACAAACAAGTTGTTTTCGGGCGTCAGGCAAACTTAGTTCTTCGTTCCTCCGGTAATTGGATTGATATATAAGGATTGGGGTTGTCACCCGTATGCTTCTTATCTTTGGCTTCGAACAAGGGGAGTCCTTTCAAGCTTCATCAAATCCATGGCACAAGGTCTGTTTTTCATTATAGAATCGAGCAAGAATCGGATTGTGAATTAGGATTGTATGCAAGAAGGGATTCGGAAACAGGAAAGCGAGTCAAGTAATACGAATACGTAGCCACTCTCATTCTAATGCTTATATCCAGAACTAGTTCACCGAACAAAGGGACAGAACTACTGACTAAACTGTAGCGAGCTAATACCTAAACTTGAACTCTGAAATAGCACTCATTCATTCAATTATTTGAAGCTAAGGTGCGGGAAAAGAATACATAAGGTTAGATATGAACTAGTTGACTGTTCGATTGAGGGACTACGATGCATTTTACTCATGTTTTTATTCCATTCCAGGATTCATTCATATTCGACCATAACGAGACTCAATAACGAAACTAGGGCCCTTGCTTTCCCAACTGGAGCAGGAAACTTCCAACCAAATAGGAGGGACCCGGAAGAAGAGATAAATGACAACTATCTCTAGAGAATTGAAAAGAGGTGTGCGAACTATGTTATTGAATCGGCCATGAAAACCTAAAATGAAGGAATAGGGGGTCTGGGATAAGCATGTATTGGAGGCGGGTTTCCCAATAAGTCAATAGCTATCCTTCGCTATCTGGGGCTAGCTCACTCTATGAGATAAGTTTCATGTATGGTTCGAAGCAGTTAACTCCCTTTTAAGGAGCGATCGATCAGCCCCGACCATGACCGGTCTAGAATCTCTCTCATTGAGCTTCTCTTTTGCGCCTGCTTTCTTCTTGATTTATTGCAGCAGCTAGTCTCCCTTTTCCAAATTCGATTATAAGTGAAGTGAGTTATGTTTCAAGAAATTCCATCCATTTCATCGCCCAGAATAATACCCAGTCCTGCCAATCTCTACGACAATCTCTGGTTTAGTTTAGTTGATCTTTTTCTATTATGAAAAGCAAGGAAACACTAGTAATGGTGGAAACAGAACTTAGAAATCTAAGGCTGAAGGCTAGTTTCATTAACGAGTCTCACCTATTTCTTACTTCCCCTACCAGCCCTACCTACATCACCTTTCATATGGAACAGGCATGCTTTAGTGATGGGGCTAGCCGCTTTCACAAGAAATCAAACCAAACAAAGACACTTAGCATAGGAGTAGATTAGGGCATCTAGTGCTCTGTTCATCGTCTGAGGACTCTAAGGTGCCAAGGGAAATAGCTCCATCCCATTGGATATCCCTAGCCTTGGTGGATCAGTGCAGTGAGAAAAAACTCTTCCATTCTATCTATGGTAGATAAAGGAGCTTCAAAGCCGTAGCCATCCTCATGGCCTTTTCACTCTACAGCCGTTGCACTTTTTTTATTAAATGAAATAGTTCGTTTTCTCGCTCTTAACTCGAAAGTACTAACTAAATAGGGGCACGGAGAAATAAAGAAGTGTGGGGGAGAAGCAGCCGAGCTCATTCCCTTCCATTCCTGCTCTATAGTAGGGGTTATGTCCCCCTTTCCTAGTGAGAGCAATACGCAATGCTGCTACGAATAGAGATAGTGCCCTATCCACTGCAAAACGGTACTCTGCTTCAACCACACGGTATGGCTCCCTCATTTCAAACCAAGCTGTAGACCGAGTAGGAAACAGCTAAAGGTTCCGGTCCAAAGGTAAGAAGATCCGTTGGTTGGAAATCCGTATCAATTGTTACTGGTTCTCCCGTTCTTGGTACTGTGTCATGTGACTCTAAAGCCCCAACTAGGCTAGATCGAGATCTTGGTCCTTGCTAGGCTTACTCGCGTAAATAACCCCCATGTCTTAGGTGTTCTCGGGGGTAAGCGAGTCAGTACAATCGGTTGCACAACCGTCCAGTCCATATCATAATTGTCATAATCAATCATATCAGTAGGTGGCATACTTGCCTGCTCAAGTCCATCTACTATGGATGTGGGCTTGGACCAAGCCATCCCCAAACACTGAACCGGATCTTGAAAACAGGACTGAACTGAATCCGACTTCTTGGTAGCCCAGTGGCTTTTGGTCCCCATCGGAAAGTGCTGAATGGATTGCTCCTTGCCCAACGACAAAAAGAAAGAAATTTAGGAGAGGATTGATAGGTTTAAGCATTCAGGGCTGGTCGCTCTTATGGATACCTGTGAGCTAGAGTCGGGAATCGAAAAGGAGACAACGGAAGCCGTACAGATCTAGTTGGGAATGCTGTTCATGCAGTGGAGAGCGTAAATGACCGGCCCTTGAGGCGCGAGTAGACTTATCATATAGAAAGGAAAGAGATAAGCGGAGGGAGGATGGTTTGATGATAGCCAAGATCTCCATCTCATTTGTCACTCTCGTATTCTTAATAGGAATCGGCAAGCAGATACAACCACTAGGCCATTGCCATTCGACTAGTCTATCAGAGTATCCTACGAAGTCAGGTCCAGTAGGCGCAGGATGCGCTAAGCCATTCGATCTTCCTGCTGGTGGTCCACCATAGAGCTCCTATGTAGCCGTTTGTTTTCTCGCTTAACTAATTTGTATGAGGCGATACAGCTGAGATCAGCCAACGGTTCGAGCACTTAGCACAATGTGCCACTTAACCGGACGAGCGCAAGACCGGGTCTACCTACCTTATGACATTTATGAAAAACGAACGTTGTATTAAGGGGTTTCTATCAGTTAGTAACAAAGCCGGCAGTATCCTTGAATTCAGGGGTCAGCTACGGGAGGTATGTCTCCATGTGTGCCGAAGAAGCGTCTATCATTATACGCTGTTTATCCAATCCAAAACTGATTCGTTTAGTTGGTAGAACCCACGCCAATATCATATTGACTCTCTCTCGTCCAATAAGAGTTTCCGAGAGTTACTTTATTCAAATTCTCTCCTTTCCAAAGCTCCACAAGGAAAAAAGAGTAATAGGACAACAATATTGCTTTCATTTATTTTGAGTTCTTTCTTTGTTGAGATGGAAATCGACGTTCTTTTGAAAAGGGCTAGGTAGTTTGCGCGCAGGCAAAACTTCTTCATGAAAGGTCAAAAATAGACTTGGATTTCATGGGTTTCTTAATGACTAGTCGTTCGTTTGAAGCCTTAAGAAACCGGCAGAGAAAGCGGCAGTTTTTTTTTTCCGAATGACCTTATTTCGAGAATCAACTAACCGACAAATCCGTAGCCCAGGTGATTCGCTGCCTCCCTCTCGCCAAAATGGGATGAATCTTCTCATGCAGCTTTTTGATTATTCAGGGCGCAGCGAAGCCAATTTCCATCAAGGCAAGGGGGTAAATAAGGGGGAAGAGGAGTTGTAACGATAGAAAAGAGAAATGACTATAAGGAACCAACGATTCTCTCTTCTTAAACAACCTATATACTCCACACTTAACCAGCATTTGATAGATTATCCAACCCCGAGCAATCTTAGTTATTGGTGGGGGTTCGGTTCGTTAGCAGGTATTTGTTTAGTCATTCAGATAGTGACTGGCGTTTTTTTAGCTATGCATCACACACCTCATGTGGATCTAGCTTTCAACAGCGTAGAACACATTATGAGAGATGTTGAAGGGGGCTGGTTGCTCCGTTATATGCATGCTAATGGGGCAAGTATGTTTCTCATTGTGGTTCACCTTCATATTTTTCGTGGTCTATATCATGCGAGTTATAGCAGTCCTAGGGAATTTGTTCGGTGTCTCGGAGTTGTCATATTCCTATTAATGATTGTGACAGCTTTTATAGGATACGTACCACCTTGGGGTCAGATGAGCTTTTGGGGAGCAACAGTAATTACAAGCTTAGCTAGCGCCATACCAGTAGTAGGAGATACCATAGTGACTTGGCTTTGGGGTGGTTTCTCCGTGGACAATGCCACCTTAAATCGTTTTTTTAGTCTCCATCATTTACTCCCCCTTATTTTAGTAGGCGCCAGTCTTCTTCATCTGGCCGCATTGCATCAATATGGATCAAATAATCCATTGGGTGTACATTCTGAGATGGATAAAATTGCTTCTTACCCTTATTTTTATGTAAAGGATCTTGTAGGTCGGGTAGCTTCTGCTATCTTTTTTTCCATTTGGATTTTTTTTGCTCCTAATGTTTTGGGGCATCCCGACAATTATATACCTGCTAATCCGATGCCCACCCCGCCTCATATTGTGCCGGAATGGTATTTCCTACCGATCCATGCCATTCTTCGCAGTATACCTGACAAAGCGGGAGGTGTAGCCGCAATAGCACCAGTTTTTATATCTCTCTTGGCTTTACCTTTTTTTAAAGAAATGTATGTGCGTAGTTCAAGTTTTCGACCGATTCACCAAGGAATATTTTGGTTGCTTTTGGCGGATTGCTTACTACTAGGTTGGATCGGATGTCAACCTGTGGAGGCACCATTTGTTACTATTGGACAAATTCCTTCTGTCTTTTTCTTCTTGTTCTTTGCCATAACGCCCATTCCGGGACGAGTTGGAAGAGGAATTCCAAAATATTACACGGATGAGACTCATCGCACCGGATCCTTTTCCTGAAGCACCATCTATTGATTTCTTAAGGAAACGCATTAAAACGGTTCTTAGGTCCTGTCGAAATAAGTGCCCGGCGGATCGCCTATTACGCTCTACTTACTCGGATCTTCACCTTGAAACGGTGAGCGCGGAGAAACGGATCAAAATCGCCCAGGTCCTCGCGGATATGTCCAAGCGAGGCCAATATTTTAGGAGTAACAAAAGGGAGCAGCCCCATACCGACTTGATTATTCAAATCTGCGATTAGGAGCGGGATCACCTACGAAAAAGAAATTCACTGGTGTAGGTTTCTTTGCAGAAACCGAGGCCCCTACTTTCCTTCTAAGGGTAAGTCGGGGGAAAGAAGAGCGGGAACGAGGGCTTCTTTCACTGTTTCCCTAAGTTCAAAAGTGAATGTGGAAACGCTGTCTATGGTCTGGTTATAGCATCCCCTTTCTCAATTCCTTTCTGGTCAATAAGGATGGTTATAGCCAGCTTAGAAGGGAATTCTAAATGTAAGAAGTTGCTGGATGGTTTGCTCCAATGAAGAGGTACACCTAGGTAGGAGGGAGGGAGCTTTCCCACTTTGCAGACGAGTAGTTCTGCCGCTCCGCGTTGGATAGGAAAGGGGTGGAGAAGGTTCATTTATCAGGAATCTACTTGTTGCATAATGCACATGCCACAAACGATAAAGTGGAAGCACACTCAGATGAAGAGGATGGTGAATTGATCAATAATCCCATGTCTTTTTTTGCTGAGAAATCTTGGATCAAGACATACAAGGCAGCATTGGTCAAACATAGGACTACCTAGGCTAGGTCATTCATTGCTTGGTCCGCTATATTCGTTTTGTCTTCTAGTTCTCCACAGGGACTTCCTACTACTCCGCCGAATCTCTCATCTGAGAAAGTAGGTCACCTGGGTCGGGTAAAGCAGCGTAGATAAGGCTGGAGTTTATGAACAAGTTGATGTCTACTAGGGCATTGACCGTACAAGCAGGTAAGTATAGGGCTCGGCTAGGAATTCGTTTATGCTTATATTTATAAGCTTTCTTCTCACTAGGTAGGGCGGGCAGTTGGTCTTATTGCCCTGCATCATATGAGAAGGAGTTCTTCCACGAAATAGAGGTCGTCTATGGTCTTTGTGGCATTGATGGATAGTACTGGTCTGTTGTCAACAAATAGACTGGCTAGGTCACAGTCTGCTAAGTCTACTAGTGGGATATGAATATGCATTAGTAGTAGTTATTGCTGCCGGATTGGTATTAACAGTTGGTCAAGTCTAACGTAACGTTTTTTAAGTAGAAGGATAGGGCATTAATTACCTGGGGTCGATAGGTACACCTTTATAATAAATTATTAGCACAAAGCTCTCATCTCACTTTTCATAGGTAGGCGAAAACTCTATAGTGATAGTGTAGTGTATATTGGCTTGGATTCTTTCTATTGTTATGGGAAAGGCATATCCCCACCCAGTTCTTCTTCGTCTTAATTAATAACTCCTTCCTGAACTTCAAAGTACGATAGAAACTTACTTATGTCTCGTAGGAAAACTAGAGAATGAGCCATCTCCATCTCGTAGAGAAACTAGAGAGGTGCTGGGCGCAGCTGAAAGGAAATCCAAGAAGAGTCCATGAAAGGCTAGCACGATTAGGATCCTTTGTAGGGTTTATCTCGGAAGAGAAGGCTATGAAGCGAACATATCTTCTTTGGGAGAGAGGGGAAGATCTATGCAGGACACTTAACCCGTGCCGGAGGACTGCACACAGCTGGTACAACCTCGTGTGGTACATTTTACATGTTCTTACAAGTCCGATGGTACAGTTGACCTAGTATCGAATTATTATAGATTCCGTTGGCAGCCATTGCCCCCCTGCATGTCGTCTGACACGACCGAAACGAAACTTTACACCCCCTAGCAGCCCCCTGTCGGCATCGAAAACGGAGGGAAGTGCGCGTGCTGATGTTTAATCATGCGATGCCAATGATGTAAGCGCGGGCCCGCAGGTGCAGACAGGTTCGTCGGGGGCAAGCTTCAGAGGTGGGGGGTACGATTGTGGAAGATCGCGTGGAGGCAGGGGTTGGAGATGTGATGCAAGGGTGCGGGGAATTGGGTGGAAGGACAGTCGTTAATGTGGAGTCAGGACGGGCGTGAGGCAAGAAGTGGAGGGAAGTGGGATCTAGATTAGAAGAGATAAATACGATATTCCTGATACCCGCGGACGATCCCTAGCCTAGCTTGGCAATCCCTTGAAAATGCAATGCATTTTCCCTTGAGATGAAATTGCTTTTTCGGTGGCAACTAAAAAAAAAAAACTCTCAAATCAACTCACGCATATTCCCTTGCTTCTGTTAACTACGCATATCTCCTGTTTCTATACTTGCTAGCTAGCAACCTCTTATCACACAGAAAGCGTGACATGAATGCATACCCCCGTGTATACAACTCCTTACTATCTCTAATATACCGTAGCTTGTTCGGCGCATAGACCTATTATTATTATCGGTCAGGCTTTCCTTTTGGCAGGTGATTACTATATATAATATAGCGGGCTTTCCCTTATCCGTTCGCTTAGGTATCTGACTGTGTAGCGTAGTTCGCCGATTCCCGGGGCCGGCACGGCACAACCGGATCCCCATCCTTAGCCAAAGTCCGTACTTTACCCCGTTCCTGATCCCCAATGCCAGGGTTGAATAGTAGCCAGCCATGAGATCTATACTTTATCCATTGGTCAAGTAGCATAATTGTTTACCAGGTCTTTCTTCTTGGATAGATATGGCCCTACCTTCCTCTTGAGGAATCCGTTCATGATGCCCTGGCTACACTGACTGGACTATGCTGTGCGCTTTCGAGAAGATTCACACTACCGGCGAAAGGAAGCGGATAAGCTTATCACGAACGGCGCATCCTAGGACAGATAAATATGTATCATCCCTTTTGGAGATGACTACACTACCGGGGAAAGAATCCATAAAATACTAGTGTGTTCAATTGGAAGATCATAAGTAGGACGGATAATATCCAAAGACACCAGTCCATCCAATTCCCTAAACTTCAATCAAATCAAGAAGAAACTAAAGAAACCGCGGAAGAAAAGCAATGGTTGTTCGGGGATAGGTCCCGCAATGAAAGTATTAATAAATCTAAAGTAGATTGGCAAGAAAGAGCAGTTGGTCATCTCGGAAAGATAGATAAAGCTAAATCTAGGAAAGCAAGCTAGGAAACCCTAGATAGGAGCAATCCGTTCCACCACTCCTGAGAATTTAGGGCATAATCACCCGCGGAGCAACTGGGGTACTCAACACTGTAGTAGTACAATCGGTTGTCTTTCTCTAGCCAATAACACGGCAAGAGGTGGACGGCAATGAAGTTGAGGGTAATGACAACAAACTAAATCCCAACACTTAATGCAAACGGCTCTGAATGGTCTAAAGATACGAATTATTCGACCGAGATGGGTTTACCTCACTCGTTTGTAGAAACACTTTCGAAAGAACAGACAAGATCCACCAGATAAAAAATTGGTACGCCACGCACGGCTGCTCCGGCGAGCGACGGGGGCACGGGCGCGGTGTTTCTCGCAGTTGCTCGATGGCTAGGGGAACGGATAAATCCCCTTTCGAAATGACTTGATTATCCCTCGACTAGGAAACAAGAGTACTCTTTACCATAGGAAAGAAGCTAACTCTGAAAAAGAGAAATGGAATCATCGAGATAGGAGCTAGTTCCTGGATTGAGAGAGTTCTGCCTAATGCCTAAATTGGATGGTGGATCTTCAGCTTTAGCGAGTTCACTCGTAGAAATGTCCGTTTGATTGCTCCTCGGGTGCTTCCTTCTTTCAAATCTAGATTTCCTAGAATCATACCTTCGTCCATTCTTGGCAAGCCTTCTTCTCTGATGGTATAGATGAAGACACCGGATCCCCATCCTTAGCCAAACCTTCAATTCAAGCTAGGGCAACAAAGGTTTCATCAGAAAGGGATGGATGGCCTCCACTCACAGATCCACTTTCTTTCGGGGCCATCAATACAATAGAATAGTTCTGTTCTTTAGCCGACGTTTTTCCTTGCCGTCTATATCCGAGCGGTTCCCTTTGGCATATTTCACTTGCTTTGCTACTACGGTACCCGCATTCTTGAAAGAAAAAGGGATGGATAGTTGCCCTTAGGAGACAGATGGTGCCCATTTATCCATAGAATAGGTTCAAGAAGATGAGACGCATTGATGTTAATGAACTTGAGGTTGAAGTTGGATGTTGCTTTTGTAGTTCCCAGTGAAGGATGATGCTGGGTCTATGATGCATTTTATTTGGATTTTGGCTGATAGTTTTCGATGAAGCCACAGATACTACTCTTGTCTGAGACCTGTTGGCTTCATCCAGAGGGAGATGTGTTCTAGGGTGCCAAAGTACTCTTCAGCTGAAGAACTCTCTTTGGGACAAGGGCATCATCAAAGCAAAGAAATCAGAAGAAGAAGCAGTCAGTAATGCAATGCGAGACAAGTGTCATGTAGCAAGGTGCCCGGAATCTATCGTATATCGTATATAGGGATTTTGGATTGCGATTTCCTTTTGGGGATCAGGCCGATTTGATGACAGGAATTTCCTTGTTTGTTGCAGCCTAAGATTGGGATTGGCCTACTCTTCTTCTATAACCGGGATCTTACGACTCTCGTGCTTAATAAGTTGGCACCTCGCATCCTGCCAAAACCTAATCCTCTTATTCTCTAGCTAGAGTTGGGCTCCTTAAGAAGATATGATACTTCTACTTTTGACACCCTTTTTTTCCTATTTTTAAACTCAAATTGATAAAGCCACCTGGCGAGTAGGAATAGTTTCGAGTTTCTGGTCTGTTTTCTTTTGAGAATCAAACCTCTAATGGGTTTTTGCTACCAGGAGAAGGGAATGGCCATGTTGATGGGGTCTATCTAAATAGAGAGGAACCTACAGGGCTGATTACTCGATCACTCCATTGTGATGACAATCACACCCATATTCTTTATTATTTCTAAATATAGATAACTGCCATCTCCCGGCATAAGAAGGAGTGACCCTAACGACAGCCCCTATAATAGTAGACAACACGTTTTAAATCAGACTGGACTGAACGAAGAAAGATCTTTCCACACAAGAGTGGAAGGGATCCTTTAGAAATAGTTCTTAGCTCCAATCAAGCTTTCTCTGCTGTCTAGGATCGTTAGTGCTATAGTGGAGACACTTTTCTCAAATAAGAATGGTGGTCACATTCCCTTTCTGGTGGTAGTCATTGAGGATCTCAAAAACAGGGATCGCAAAAACGTGTCAATAATGACAACGCTGGGCGAAAAGGCTAAAGAAGAAAAACCTGTAGATTTGAATGCCACTTCCTTTGCTAAGATAGCTAGATTTGGATGTCCATTCCATAAGGTATAGCTGCATCTGACACTGAGTAGAAGTTACTAGCAGGATAGACAGGAAGCTCTGAAGGATGTACAATGCTTGGAGGGACAGAAGTTTCAAGAGAAATGGTCTCTTTTGATGGGCATTTGTAGATGATGGTTGATACTGAAAACAATGCCTTCTTGACAGCTCTAGCATCACCAGTTATCTATTAAGCATAAAGATACATTCAAGATAACAATTAGCGGAATATAAGAAACAAAGAATAGATATTGAATAAAGAAAAAAAAGAGCAGAGCCTCATAACCGTCCTAATAGAGATAATACCACGTTCGTCTTGTTCTTTACGCCGATCCAACTTGTGCTTTTTTGGATGGATTTCACACGGAATCAAGGGAGGTGCGGGATACGACCCATATCACATTCCTGTGCCATAGCTTGCAAAATCAAATAAATCTATCGAAGCTAGGGTGCCAGGCCTATAAGAATCAGAAGAACAATCCACACTAATGTAACCGTAAAGAAATGGCGGCTCTAACATAGATTTTTCTCAATATGTCATGTTGTTGAAAAATCCTGTGGTAGCATGGGATGATCGGCACTTTAGTTTTAGTTATTGATTTACGCATCACGCATTAACTAATATTTATGGGGCTGGAGACTTCGCTAAAGCATGCACATAAATAGATGAATGAGAGATTACAAGGCAAGGAGATACAGATCTGGGGGTTGACTCAGAACTTGTACATAGGTCAGCTCACTAATGCTTAATAACCAATAAATAGTCAATCAAGAGATATGCACCAGCAAACAACATTATACTGAAATAGTGTATTAGGCGGCAAATGGCACAGAAGAGTTTAGACGATAGATTCTCTACAACAGGTAGGGATCGGGGGTTATACGCTCTTTTCTATAAACAAAGTAGGCTTGTGATTGTCCGCATCCATCACTCAATCATGCAATTCAAAGAAATGGTTTACTTATCTTCTTCTAAAGGATGGAATTGCTAGATTGTCAGTAATATCAATTGAGGAAGAAGCTAGTCCCACTTAAATTCGAAAAGAAGACCTCTATTGTGACAGAAGATTCCTCGCCCACAGCATCTCACTTATTGATTGTGACATAGCTCTCTATCTCCGCTCATAAGAAGATAGCGTTTCATTCACTCGCTCTAGAAACCATAGGAGCTACTATTCCCAAGTTTATTAAGAATGGGCACTCACTGGATTCAGGCTTCCACCGTTCTAGCTTCTCTTCGTAGTTCACTAGAATGTATCGAGCATGTTTCTCCGGATCAGGAGGCTTTACATAAATTGCTACGATTGCCAAGTCGAAAAAGAACTGGGCATGAAAGTGAAAGTGGAAAGAGAAGGGAGCATGACTTGTTTCAAGAATTGGATGCCCTTGTTAAGGAAATCTAGTATAAAAGGAGAAATTGGGCCTATTTATAACTTTTGGTACCTAACCACCTGAACTGGGAATAATGGCTAAAGATTGAAGGTTCTAAGCCATGTATCAGAGCCGGTTATTTGAGTATCGATGCTGTTGGAGTCTAGCTTCCGACCAATCCACTTCACTTCGGAGGACATAACAGCTTAAGAAGAAATCGAGATCAGGCCCGTGGAAAGCACACACACACGCCTGGGGAATGAATCCACTTTTTCATTCTCAATACTAGGGGGGGCTTCTCCGATCGATTGCTTTAACTGTTATTCCCCAGATTGGCGAAATGACCTTTCGTCTTGCTTCCGTAAAATAATAAAATGTGCTTTCGCCAGAAGAAGAAAAAAGAAGATAGCTCAGTAAATGGCATTCAAGTAAAGTCGAGAAAGAGGCCTTGCTTTCGCACAGGAAGGAAAGAATTGACTCGGGTAAGTAAGCCCTATTGGGGGATTAAGGGCTCGAGTACGATTAGAGCGCCTTTTTTTCTGCTGCGCAGGCTTACCATTTTAAATAGGGGGAAACAGGAGACTGTAGAAGATGAATATGGCTAGTCTACTGCTACTGTTTGATTGGCAATCCTTAGACTATAGGGATGAAGCAAAGGAGCATAACCTACCTGCAACTATGCTTTAAAGCAAAGAAATCTATCGAAATTCTCATTCCAGTCTGAGGGGATATCTGAAGCTACCGATCCGGGATCTCACTCAAATCCAAACCTAGCACTTTTGTATTTATTGCTTCTCCTTTTAGAAGGTCCGTAGCCGAGTAGAAGAGAAGAAAAGAGATTTCCTTATCTGCATGCCAGCTTTCATTCCTACTTTTGATGAAAGAAAGGTCAGTTGCTGCCGACAAGTCGACTAAACTTTCACAACTGTCACCTATCTTTAAGCACCTTCTAGGCCGCTTCCCAACCTAATGCATTCAAGTCTGCCTTCGGTACTGGTACTTCGGAATCAAGGGCCCAACAAGCGATATCAGGAGTCTTTGGCCGAAGAACTCGCGGATAAGAAGGTTATTCCATAACTATATAAAATCCATAGTCACGCTCAGCATGCGAAAGCTTGTAAAAATGACATCCCCTGCGAAAACCAATAGGATTTGTTGGGCCATCGAACACTAGTTTCTGGTTTCTCAAGACCTTGAGGCAAGGGCAGTTACGCAACATTTTCTCAATATTGAATGTGCATTTTTCCCGCATTTTTTCGATTCCACTTCTGTATCAGAAATTAGTGTCAAGGGATGGAGTTCCTGTTTCGTTAACTAAGTCTCGCGTTGTTTGCTTGAGGAAGGGACGGCCGTAGCTAAATTTCCATTGCTAATCTTACATGTTCCCACGAACAATAAAGAAAAGAAGAAAAGGCTATTCCTTAGACACAGAGGTGGGATTAAGGCGTCATGCGGAACTCCAACAACATAGACCAGATGACTTATTTATTGAAAATAGGTTTAGGAGCCTGATCCTGGAGCTGAGCAAGCATGGGCGCGATCCACATCGAGTGGAACTACTATAACTATATCTGTGGAAGGAAGGTGGAACCTTCACCGAATCATAGTTAGGTGGCACCCATTCCGCAGTGGGCCGACGTCACACTGCCGCTTCAATAGCTAGCGGGTAATAATCAGAAAGTGAATCATCAACCACTCATTTAGAAGCCGCTCATGCAACAACGTTTAAGTAAATCCTTCCGCCCTTATTTTCTTTAGTCTAGTTGTTGGAGGAAATGCGCCTTGAACACATTACGTATACTAGCTGAGCTTTGTCCCTAATCGTGACTAGTTGTTATTAGTTTCGATCAAATTTCCCCCCAGCCGGCAATGCCTCAGCTTCTCAAAATCTAGGAAGCTCTGAAAAAAAGTCATCATTATGAAAAGATACTAGCGCTACTAATAAGGGAAGCTACTTTTTTCTAAGAAAGGAATAAAGCAGAAAACTAAAGAAAGAGATCTTAAGTGGGTCCCGCGAGTAGTTTGTCTTGTTTCAGTCCGTACAAGAAGATACTTTCAGGGTTGCCCAAGAAGGGACGGGCCTATCTATTGGTGGTACTAGTTCCGCGGGAGGGGCAGGATTTCGGTGCCGTCAGCATGGGTCCGGCTATCGATCACAAGGGTCTAGATACGGGTCTCGAACGGAAAAGTATGCTACATATTGCTCTGCTCCAGTTCCCTCTGCTTACACCTGGTCAATTCGTTGATCGCCCCTTTTATTTCTGATTTTCAAAAGGGCCCCGCTCTCGTCTCTGCTGACGAAGCCTTTATCTCTGTCTCTGTTATCCTCGTACCTGCTGATCTCTTCGACTGATAGAGTCTATGCTATTGGTGAAGCTGGTTCTACCTCAACAACAGGATCTGCAAATGGATTTTCAACTAACAGCCTCTGCTTCAATTTGTGATGAAAGGTCGACTAGTTTTCACCGAATCTTCAATTACGCACCGGTAACTTTTTTCCATTTCCGAGGTCCAGAGGGGAAGACGAAGTACAGCCTAGTTCAGAGAGTCACGATTGAATCCAGGTTAATTCAGCAGCAGCTAGAGCAATACTCCGATATTGATTTGATTCTCCGCTACCCACCAAGGTAGAAGACTGCTTGATCCGCAAAAGAAGTATGCTTTATTTGCTTATAGAACAAAAGTATACGCTTTTTCAGGGAAAGATAGATGGAATAGGGCATTCAGCAGTTTGAAGAGGTAGCCTTTTTCAGTAGCAGTCTTGTAAGCAAGCGCCGTACGTTCAATCTATACTGGCGAGAGTCTTTCCTCTTATAAAGCCTGAGCGCGTTGCATGACTTAATGCCAGCTCTTTATCATACATCTTCTGTAGAACCAATAAATATAAGGGATATGTGTTAGCACATCTTGTTCGTGCTCTGCACCACGTTTTTCCTGTATACCGGCAGCTAGCATCCCATCAGTAACCTACGGGCGAGATTTCTTGAGGGGGGCTGGCCATGGTTTTTTAACCCACCCTTTCATTCACTTAAGACCCAAAGCAGAAAAGGTTTGCAATCCATATACTGGAATTTGGTTCCACCGAAGTACAAGGACTAAACTGGTCGACTCCACCGCAGGGTGCGAGATGTTGAGCTTCCTCGACGCCTACTCTGGGTATCAGCAAGTCTATATGGCTGAGGAAGACAAAGAAAAAACTAGTTTTATCGCCCCTTCCTTCTGCTACAAGCGGATGCCCTTCGGTTTGATAAATGCCGGCGCCACATTTAAGCGCCTAATGAGCCTCATCCTCAGGTCTCAGTTGGGTCGTAATGCAGAAGTGTACGTTGACGACGCCGTCATCAAAAGCCGCTTGGCAGGGACTCACCCCAAAAACACCTCTTTTTTTGCATCTGCTGAGCAGAACCAATTACCAGATCCTACTTCTAAGCTCTATGCTCTACTTCGGCCTTGCTCTCACTTATGGGTAGGAAGGACAATAAGCAGGAATTCATGTTGGCTAACTATTCTATCCAGGCGGAAGTTGTTTTCATAGGAAAGACGGAAGGTTTTGCGCGTTGGTTGTATCGAATTTCCCTTTCTAATAGCATACACAAATAGATAAGAAAGTTACGACGATGATAAGGTAAATGAAAACCTTTGATTTACCTTACCATCAGTTCTGTCTTATCTCTGTGCCTCCTCTAGCCATTTCATAATTGGATATCGTCATTCAAATCTGTTATGACAACTGTTTGGTAAGCAGGGATTCGAATCAAACAATAAATACCAACTCTAAGTGTGATGGATAGTACCTGGTGCCTAATTTCATGGTATCTTTCTTGGCGCCTACCACAGGAAAACCCCTCCTTCTTTTGGGAGGAAATCAAATGAGTAAAGGTTTCTGCCGACTCCCCTCAAGGAACCACTCACTACTCAACTTGAAACCACGGACCTACCTCCTGCTTTTGACTTTCTTCTTTGTCCCAATTCATATCGAGCATGTCTTTCTCCATCTATAGATAGAGAGAATAGAGGATAGGGGCACTCAAAGCAAATAGGATTCTGTATCTAATACTAATAGGTACTAACCGCATTCAAGATTGACTTGACCTCTTATTTTGGATAGGCAGAAATGCTTACGCCCTAGGGGTTTAAAGGGCCCACTCCCTTTGGTTGACTCATCAGGCTCACCACCTTTTGGAGCTCATCCAACAGTCAGTCTACTTAATCATAATCATAATCAATCCGTTGCTATTGCTATCTATCGCCATACCCACAAGAGGGTAATTTATCCAACTCCCCGTGCGAAAGCAAGTCCCGCGTCAGCAGTGATTCGAGTTGTTCCTTGAGAGCAGGCTTATGGCATTCCAGGTAAACATAACAATATGAGAGAGAACTCCGTTCGGCTTATAAGTACTCGATTGAACCAATTGTTTTTTCATTTCCCAGTAGGTCACCTTGGGCCAGCTGCTGACTTTCTAGAAAGAGACAAGGAAGTCGATTCAACATAAGGGAAGAAAGCATATTTTAGGTTTACTCCTTCCATGTCTAGTAGGAGTGCGTGCTTCTTATTGCCTTTTGAGCAGTAGTTGTATACATTCCTCACTCAGTCTAATTAATTATCTTTCTCCCTACCCAAATACCAAGGGAGGTTTATGAGTCGTATCCTCCTTACGAGATAGCGGAAGTAGCATTAGCTGGAAATGTATGACCTAAGCTTCTCAACAGGCATTCACTCAACAGAGCACTTAATGAGTTTTCTAATGGCTTGAAAGACTACTATGTTTCTTTTAAGCTTAGTTGCAAAAGAAAAGCAAAGGGGAATGCGGGTCCATTTCGTAACGCTTACGGTGATAAAGAAAAGTAACTCCCATCCGCGTGAGAGGCATCGCTACCGGGCCGGGCCTCGATTCCTTTCCTTGTCTCCATTCTGATTGATTCGCTTCTTCGCGCAAGCACTTGGTTCGCCCCTTACTATAACCATCCCACTCAATCTTTTACACCGATGTTTCGTACTCTCTCGACCAGGTCATCATAAGAAAATACTGCCAAATCTTTCCGAAATGAGAGAAGGAGGGAAGGCGCGCTACAACTAACTGCTGAAAAACGCAAGATTAGCGCTAAGAAGCAACCCTAGTTTAAGTACTAGCGTCCCACCCCAACGTTCTTGTACTTCAAAATACTCTCCCCCGCTTGCTGCTCGCCTCAGCCAGACGTGGCTTATGTAGTGGTCGGCATTCCTACGTGCTCCGACTGATCCCCACTGGAGATTATATGAGGGGTCTTGGAAACTGTCGTGACGCTTTGGTGACGAAGGTCACCGGGGTGACTATGGAAGGATTCCGTGGTAGTCTCTGACTCCCTCCAACTCAATCAATATCAAGAACATGTCGTGAGCATGGGGTTTGGTTAGGCTTGGTTGAGTTTGTAAGAAAAGATAGTAGGTTGAGGGGCTTCATTGATTAGTAAACCTACGGTGCTGGTAAGGTCGGGACCGTGGTCGTCCGTCTCCGCTTTGCCGGCCGATAAGATCACTGAGATTGACCAGCCAGCTGGGTAGGTTTGGCTATTCCTTTCTATTGAAAAGGAGTCAGCTGTCTGCGCGAGTCACCTTCCTTAGGCTCCGAGTCACCTTCTTCTAAGCTCCGCTGGACGACACGGCATTCTCATTCTATAGGCCGGCCGTACTTGTGATGGTTCCCCAGGATCCAATAAATCCACTTAGGTCTACGTTGCCGCGATATTGTTCTATGGAAGCGGGTGGGCTGCTTTTTAGAAGTTCGGCCCGGTTTTTCATTA
This sequence comes from Triticum urartu, assembly GCF_056163025.1. NCBI lineage: Eukaryota > Viridiplantae > Streptophyta > Magnoliopsida > Poales > Poaceae > Triticum > Triticum urartu. Next base: position 332,058,791 of record NC_141873.1, on the reverse strand, counting down.
AAAAAATAAAAAAGGGGGGAGGGATTGACCTTTCTAACGCATATTCTGTCGTACCGGCATGGCCCCACTGATTTGTTTTCGATCGGAGCATCAAGCAGCGCAACCCGGTTCTACTTGACTAAGCCCCGTGCTCGTCCAAGGAGGGAGTTTGCTTTACCCAACTCCCCTTTTTGATAACAAGGCAAAAACCTCCGACCCGACATTCATGAGTTTCGAATGAAGAATGAAGAGTGCCCTGCCCCTCTTTTTTCCCTAAATCTTGGATTTGGAAGTTGGTAAAGACCCACCCCTTGTTTAAGTCAGAATGAGTCCCCGAGACATTGGCTTCCGCCAACAGTGAACTATTAAGGATCGCATCCCGCGCATATTCTACATTATAGCCTGCAACTAATTCAGCTTCCGCTTCTGGGAGATCAGACGGAGCTCGATTAGTTTCTGCTAGACGAGGAATAAGGAACATAACCAATACGGGGAACAAGGGAATACCGGACCATATCTGCTTTTGCGCCATGACAATCTCACTCGAATTACAGGGACCTACACATATTAGTACAGTATACCGGGGTCCCCGGCCAGAACCACACGTGCAAGTTTCCCTGCATGTGGTTCGTCCGTGCTTTTATCCGAGGCGCTGCCTGCGACTCTGCATGGGAGAAGAGGGCTGAACTGCAAACTTTCGTGTTCAGAGCATTGCATTGTCTAAGGGAGTAGGGTGAGTAAGCTGCGCCTACCAAGCTAAGCTTTCGTCGAAAAGGCGTCACTGCTTCCTTTTCGGCGCCCGCCCTTTATTTAGATGTTGGGGCAAGGCAAGCCCAAGGAAAGTCTAGGTTGGCGCTCCATCTCGGCCGGCATCCTGCTCTCGAGAGGGTGTGGTCCTTGAGCGAACTAGTCATGTGCTGTGTTGCCCCAACGCAGGGGCATTTGGTGAGGAGCTACGGTCCGGTGGTTGACAAGCCACTGATCGGAGGCGACTGGACTGGAGTGCTTTCATCAAATGATGCATGTGGGCTGAGCCATTCCCATCCCAAGTGGTGGCCCGATTCGGCCTGGCCTGGTCGGAAAGAGATTCTAAATCTCGAATATGCGCACCGAGAATAGATATCTATGTTAGCTAGCGGGGGCGGGCTTTCCCCTGGTAGTCCCGCTGCGTCCTCTGACAGTCCGTCTCGTCTCATCTTTCTTTGGCTATACTTGTAGCCAGCCATATTAGCTCCACATTCCACCCTTTTTGATTTCTGACGAAAAAGGCAGTCATCAGTCGCCCCCTTTCCTATTTAGCTTTGCTTGCTGCCTATTATGAGAATAGGTCCCGGTTCAAGCGGACCGCCTTTCATCATCATCTATACCAGCTGCCACGCACGATCCCATAGGAACGATTTCATCGCCCTAAGAAGCAGAACGCGCCATCACCTACAGCCCTTTCCTCTGCCGGGGACTTTCACGAAATGAAAACGGGCGGCATCATCGTATGCTCGACATTAGTTGCCCTGGTGTATATCCCGGAGTACTCCTATGGCCGATCTGTCACCCATACATGAAGGCCTTGGCCCCGTCCCGTGTGGAGAATGCCCCCCTTACGGCACGGCTTAGTCTGTTATTTTCTTTTGTCAGAGTGGATTCGGACCGCGACTTCTCTGAAAGCATGGTTCTTGCCTCCCTCTCTCCTCCCTCCTTGGAGCTCGTCCATTCGTTGGGTGATCCCTTGCTCTCACGTTCGAGTGTTTGCTCGTCGTTTAGGCCGGTGAGTTACATTTTTGCTCATTGCAGTCGCCTCCGGGGTTCTTCGCACCTGGGTAGTACCAGGACCCTTGTGCCCCGGACTGCACTGCCCGCCCTATGACCCAAAACTCAAAATGAGCCTTGCGACGAGACGCGGACATTCCTCATGCTGCGGTTCCCTCCGGTCCGTTCCCGGGTTGGGTTAGGGGAAGATCCGAGCGATTGCCTTCGCGGATCCAAACGTGCTCACAAGGCGCACAATAAGAATAAGACCAATAGAGACTTCATAAGGGACCATTTGAGCTGCAGATCGTAATGCTCCTAGAAAGGCATATTTCGAATATAGAGGACGTTCCCAACAATCCACGAGAATATCATACCCAACTATGAACCGTACGAGCACATCCTCTGTCACCCCCACCGCGCTTACGGCTCTATACCCCAACCCAACTTGCTCTGGCCCTGGGTCCTCCCGCATCTCTTCCTCGGTAAGCGGACCGTGGAAGCTGGGGAGTATCCGCTTGGGACTGATAGAAAACAGCATATCTTTTCCCTCCTGACCCCTATAAAAATCTAGTGGAAGTCCGGTCGCGTCGGAGACATCTTTATCTGATTTTGAGGCTTCGTCGTCCGGCTCCTCCAAAATTATGTTAGGATCGGCTGGCTCATCCTCATCATCCGAAAAGAAAACAGAGACAAAACAGATTTGTTTCAATGACATATCTAATCAGACTGAAATTGATGTCGAAGACACGATCATTCACATCAATTGAAGCAGGCAGGAAGGGCGCGGAAGCTACCGTTTAACGAATGCAATGCAAGCAAGGTAGCTTGCTTACTCTCCATCTAGCGTGCGTTGGCGGCAAGGAAGGAGGCATTGGAAAGACTAGACCATACACATTAATTAGTACAAGAAAGAGGCATTCGGGAAGCGACTAGTCGCTTCTGGCGAAGCTTAACAAAGGCCGACTACTACATAGAGACAACTACTACCAGTCATGAGCGATAGTGAAGCCGTCAGAGGCAGAAGCTGTCGCTTGACGGACGAAGCCGAGCCGATACGATAGGCGGGCGAAGTGAGCGAGACCAAGACGGGCCAGACGTGGAGTGGCGAAGGGGGCCTACTATACGTATACGTGATTAGTAAGCGGTTCAAGACATCGAACGAAAAATCAAGTGAACTAATGAACAGTGTGATTGATCAGACAAGTACCAAGGAGCAAGAAAACGTATGCGCTTTAGCAAGGGATGAGCGCGAAATCCGTTGCTTGTTCTTTCGGTAGCCTTCTTTCATTTCCGAATTTGCTTGCGAGCAGTCCTTGCATTAGTATGAGTTCGTTGACCGCGTAAGGGCGATCCATCTTGATGACGAATTCCACGATAACGAGAAATAGAAATTAATCGTTCGATGTCTGCTCGTTCTCCCCTCTTCAATTCCCAATGAACAACATGATCTTGAGCTATCATTTGTTCAATTTGGTCGATCTGATACTTAGTTAACTCATTCATCTTGATGTTCCCACTGATACCTAATCGATAACGAAGCTGAATGGCTTTTTTCGGTCCAATTCCATCCATTTTTGTTGAGGCAATTCTGACTTGTTCATCGGGAAGTGATCTAGCTCCTGAGATATATGACATTCTTTATCCTTATCTTTTCCTGGTCTTCTCGGCTGGAATCTACAATCTACACCTCTCCAAACACAAACGCAATATCTTGAGTACCCGGAACCATGTTCAGTGCTGCAAAAGCGCAGCTGTAGCCCCCTAGAATCTTCGGCTCCTCGTTTTTATTCAATTATGAAATGAATCATTTTGATGGAGATTTGTAGCATCATTCAAGTAAATACAAATTGAGATCGTAGAAACATGAGCTTGTGATATAGCTACACCTAATTCCAGACCGGTTAATGCTAGAACTATAAATAAGGGACCAAGATCTCCTATGAAATAGAAAATATTATTCAGAAATAGCATAGTCCAAGCAAACCCACTTAAAATCTTTACTAAACTATGACCGGCCATCATATTAGCAAATAAACGTATTCCTAAGCTTAATGCACGAAAACAATAAGAGATTAGCTCAAGGAGTACTAAGAAAGGTGCTAACGGCAGTGGGACTCCCGCAGGTAATAAGAAGCTAAAAAAATGAAGCCCATGTCTTTGAAATCCAACGATCGTAATGCCTATAAAAATGGAAAATGAAAGAGCCAAAGTAATGAGAAAATGACTTGTCACTGTGAAGCTAAAGGGTATCATACCCTGGGGATTACGAAATAACGAAAAAGTAAAAGTGACCGAGATGCGAGGGAAAAACTTTTGTTTCACATTTCCGGAAAGACCACCTATTTGTTCGTTTACCAGGTTCAGCACGAAATCATAAATAAGCTCGACCAAGGATTGCCATGCATTTGGCACTGACTTTCCACCTCCCTTTTTCGTAACAACAAAAAAAAGAAAAACGACCAAAACGACAGTGAGCAGCATATACAAGACTGAAATTGTAAATGTAAAATAAAAGTTGCCCACATGAAGATCAATTATTGGGTAAATGACAAATTGATCCAATGGGGTTTCCAAAAAAAGCTGATTCGAAGCACTTACAACGCTACCCGGCGGGGAGTCTTCGGCCCTCCATATTTCGTTATAAAAATTAACAAAGCCCGCGTTCCAAGTGAAGCTTTGGCGCCCCTTGAAATGTAAATCCACGAAAGTATCCCTTAGAGACGGGAAAGAATCCACGCCCAGAAACTGGTTACAAAACCAGGTAACATCGTATGCAGGTGGCAAAGCCAATTCTGCCTGCTGCATGTATGATTCTACCATTTTTGTGATTTCAAAAAGCAAAGCCTCTGTATTTCCGGGCGCAATTCCATACATTTTTAAAAGGAGGTTCATGTCTTTCAAGGTAGGTGCCTCCACCCCTTCCAAAAGCCGGTTCACAAGCTGCGGATCCAACGCAGGTTGGGAAAAATTAAAAATAAAAGAATGGACGTGAGAGACGCTTTGTGCTGTTTGTGTTATGAAATCGAATTTGTTCATCTCCAGGTAACTCCATCTTTTTCAGCTCTGCTCGCTCACTTTTGAAAGGAAAGGAGACTGATCTTGACGTCGGCGTTGGTTTTTCCAACGAAACGAATATTTTTTGGATTGAGATTTCACATAAGCATTGCACAATGATCCGCATTAGGCGGGGAGCAGCAATGATACCGCTGGCCGGGAATAAGTACCTATCCCTCTACTACTTACGATGTTTTTCGTTCTATTGAAATCCTGCGTCGAGCCGATGTTTCATTGATCGATACCGGGCACATCCATCACATCAACTATTTCACTTTTCATACGCATTTATTGACGGACCGGTAAACTAGACCCGAAAAACTCCTATTTTTAAAACGAAAGACCCATCACAAAATTATGGCGCAACGCTATGACGAGCGTTCTCACAGGCCGGCACCTCGATGCATCCGTCTCAAGAGTTGTACACCTTACATGTGCTTCACGCCACAATCTCTCACTTTCTGCTCCTCCATCTGTCTCCATCATATAATCGATCTCACCTCTCATGTCTGAGTGAAAAAACCATATTTGTTAGTATATATCAAGGCCGAGAGGACACGGTCCTCTCATGTCGAGATTAGTATTAGGGACCCTTAGTATTATTAACCGGTTACTATACGTACATGCAGTGAGACAATCAATCTATGCTCTCATTCACATTTCATTCTAGCACTGACGACTCCAGCCCTATCTATCCCTAGAAGCAAATGGACCCTAGAAGCAAATGGAGTAAGTCCGATGGAACACTCGGATTGGAAAAGATAATTATACTTATAGGCATGGATGAAAAAAAACCGGAAGTCTTGGCTGTATGACAAATGCTCAAATAATTGAGCTGCGTATTCAGATCCAAACGATCAAGAAAGGATCCCAGACTGCTCAAGATTATCTGCGCAGGATCAAATTCCAGTCTGATCAACTTGCAGCAGCAGGAGAACCTGTGACAGACAAAGATCTTGTCTTGTACACACTTGGTGGATTAGGCAGAGACAGCCACTGATCAGATTCAGCTGACCTCAGAGGGGACTGAGATGGTGGAGAATAGCCACCAAGGAGAGTGGCAGAAGACATCATATCCAAGGACCAAGAGAGCAGCAAATAAGATGAAATGTAAGTCACCAGTCAAAGCCATGAGGAAGAGCTCAAGGATTCAGGACACTGGGCTGACCATCCAGGAGAAGGCGACACAGAGGGTATCACAAAAGAATCTGGAAGGTAATCCCTCTTGCTCCAAAAAAGCTTTTGCTATCCTAAATGCTGTCCCTAATACATATTATTATGAGATTGCTTCCAAAAAGTAATATGAAACTAAAAGGATCCAATGAAGAACCGGGGAATAGCTTATATCCAGTCCTTCTCTATGACTTGCCGAATAGACTTATTCGCAGCCATACACTGTCTTATTTAAAAGAGTCCCCTGTCTCGTGAACGATCGAACTTGGTAAACTTTGAAATAATCGTTTAGATAGCATTAGCCGCTTTTCTTCCTTTTCTCTGCCAGTCTTTCAAGTTCTCACCCTCCCAGAAAAGAAGGGAAAGTCTTCTTACTAGCTAGCTTTTATATCTCGCGAATAGGGAGTTAAGGAGTGTAACTATAACCTATTTGTCACAAAGTTCAATACTCTCTAGAGGAGGTAAATCAATGGATACGGGTACGCCTGGTTGAAGCAGCCCCTACACTTCTATGGGTTGTTCCAGCCTCTGCTAGTGGGTGGTTTTTCATTTCTACAACAGGTGCTTGGTTCAAAAAAAGCTTATGAGTTGAGTTCGTCCTCAGCTACGGATTGGGGGCAGCATTCTCAGATTACTTGACTTGCTGCTAGCTTAGAGGAGAGAAAAAAAATCCCGCTTTCATTTACCTTTAAGTCTGAGAGAAGGCTTTTTCTTTCTATTAAAAGATCACAAATCAGAGGGGTGATCAGTCCTCTTTCAATCCTTCATCTTCTTATGAGTAGCCGCCACAGGGGGTCCTCAGTCTGAATCCTCCACTAGCATTGGACCAACAGTCAGTCTAGCTCTCGCTCTTATCCAATTTCCTTATCCTTTCAGGGCAAGGTCGGAGTAGTAGGAAAATACAATTTCTTTTGTTGCATGCGGACCCGCTTGTGAGACTGAAGAAATTGAAGCTAAATGACAATCTTAACCTACTTGCTTACAGGATCCTTAAGAAACTGTGGACTTTTGCACCTTTCTGTCTAGCTTGAGTTATCTTTTAGTTCTCTCCCCTCGGCAAAGTGGATAGGAAAGAGTCTTGCTTCCATTCCACTAGCCAAGAATAAGGAGAGTGACTTTCTCTTTTGAACCTCTTAAGCTGACTTGAAAAAAAAAGTGGTACACCCCTCAGAGATATAGGGACCGCCATGCTCGTCCACTTTCTTGATAAACGACTCGATGCATTTTCTCTTCCTTGCCGCTGAGACTGAGACATATCAAAAAGATCTATTACTAAAAGGAGATTGGGATCATCCTGTGGTTACCGGATGATGGGAATAACTAAGCATAAATTTGGAAATGAGCACGAAATGTCTATAAATGAATTTTCTCATTATTCGTTATTTCCGGGTCTTTTCGTTGCATTCACTTACAACAAGAAACAACCACCAGCGTTTGGTGCAGCACTTGCATTTTGGTGCATTCTTCTTCCTTTCCTTGGTCTTTCGTTCCGTCATATTCCAAATAACTTATCTAATTACAACGTATTAACCGCTAATGCACCTTTTTTTTATCAAATCTCAGGGACATGGTCTAATCATGAGGGTAGTATTTTATCATGGTGTTGGATCCCAAGTTTTTATGGATTCCTTTTTTGTTACCGGGGTCGACCCCAAAGCCATAATGTCTCAAAACGAAGAGGCTATAGAGAAACTTTTATTTTTTCCTTTGTCTCGAACTTTGTGAAGAACTCCATTCTATCTCTCCAACAAAAAAGTCGGGCTGCGCCCCAGTTGTACACTCCCTTCGTTCGGAGAACCCTTGTTGATTCTGAACTTCGTTCGCAAAGTAAGCGTCCTTTTAACGGGCCAGCCCTTTTTAATGCGCCGCTTGACCCTGTTTTGAAAATGAGCTTTGCTCTTCTGGGCGCTGGGCGCTCCCGTGGTTCGCGAGAAGGAAAAAGGACTAATCTTTTGTTACATCTGGCACGAGATGAAAAAGAGAGAGCTTCGTCTATCGATGAACAGCAGATTGACGGAGCTCTTGGCATTGCTTTGTTTTTCTCTCCTTTCCTATCAGCGAGTTCCGATCCTTTTGTTCGAAATTTCTTCGTTCGTACCGAACCGCTTGCAGAATCAAATCCAGTTCCACAAGATCCTATATCAGCTATACATCCTCCTTGCATTTATGCCGGAGATGTCGCCAGTGCTATGGGCTTTGGGTTATGTAGATCAAAAATGATGAATGGGATTGTGGCACTCCACTCGCCGCCAATGCGGAAGGATGCCGCCGAAAAGAATGGAACGCTGCTTCGCTCTGCTGGATGCGTCGGATCCCATATAAGAAGCTCGCTCTTTACCCGATCATTCAAACATTTTGTGGGCGGCGCGCCTGCTCTATTGTTGCGTAGCAATAGAAGCCTGCTCATGCTGCTTCGGCGGCGCTTTTTCGCCTTCTCTTCGCTCTGGACAGGAGCGCTAATGGACACGGGGAGGGAGCAGGCGAAGCGTGTCGTTCGTAATGGAAAGAAAGACACCACTACTTCGCCTCTTTGTTGGACCGCCGGCGCGAACACGGTGGTCTCTGACCAGGACCAGGAACCAATTCGAATTTGGATCTTGACATGTCGGTTGTTTTTAACCGTAGGCATCTCGCCAGGAAGTTGGTGGGCTCATCATGAATTAGGTCGGGGTGGCTGGTGGTTTCGGGATCCCGTAGAAAATGCGTCTTTTATGCCTCGGGTATTAGCCACAGCTCGTATTCATTCAGTAATTCTACCCCTTCTTCATTCTTGGACCTCGCTTCTGAATATTTTGACTCTTCCATGCTGTGTCTTAGGAACCTTTTCAATACGGTCCGGATTGCTAGCTCCCGTTCATAGTTCCGCTACAGACGATACACGAGGAAGATTTTTATGGCGGTTCTTCCTTCTAATTACAGGCATATCTATGACTCTTTTTTACCAGATGAAGCAGGAGGCATCGGTCCGTAGAACCTATAAAAAAGAGATGGTTGTGGCGCGAAGTACTCTTGTGCACCTACGTCACTCGGCTCGCGCGCAACCCCGCCCCGTTATGTTATGTTATGGAAGAATTTAGCTTCTTGCTGGGCTGGTTATTCAGAGCCAGCAACTGGCTGCCGGATTTCGTCCCGTCCGTAGCGCTTCGGAAGTCACTCTGGCGTGGCGCTGCTGGATACTTCTGATCAATAGGAATAGGAGGAAAAAAAAGCTTATGATGAGCATCTATTGGAGTCGATCATTTCCAAGATCTAATTCTAGTTTCTTATTATGTAGTGGAAACGCCTCACAATCTTCAGTTTTACGCTTACGCTTAAGGGAAGAAATGTTCTTGGTGGATGCAGGCCCTGGTACCCCAAAAATTTGTATGCAAGATGAGCTTACAGGACTGCCAATCAAGCGAGCCACCAGGTTTGAGAATAAGGTGGGATCCAAGAATGTAGTGGCTGGTGAATCACTGATCAAAAAGCGGATTTTTGAGAGATTCTTCATCGATCTAGTGGCCGGTGAATCACTGATCAAAGAGCGAGCAGCCGCCAGGTTTAATGATTTTGTGGGATCCCTGGATGTAGCGGCTGGCGAACCGCTTCTTCTTCCACAAAGATTCAGACAAAACCGAGCTTGGATAGAACTGAAGAAGATTTGGCGAACGAAGAAAAAGGTAAAAGGGTTTATTATAAAAAAAATCAAAGGAGGTTATTCAGTAGCCATCGCGGGTTTCATTACTTTTCTTCCATTCAAAAAAGCTCTTCTAAAAAAAGGATAGCGAATGATCGATTCACCATTGATAGCATTAACCCTAAAAGGAGGGATATTGTGATAATAGCGGCAGATCAAACAAGAACTTGATGAAAAGATAGAAAAAAATTATGAAAAATCCGAAGCCCACCTTAATCCATTTTGTTGAGGATCTTGCACTTATTCTGGCCCTATATTTACATAGCCAAGAAAGGCTCAGGCGATCATGCGTGACTGGCGGAGCGCCTATCGCCCTGGCACGGCACTCTAAAATGCATGTTGGGTTGGGCCAGCAAGAAGACTTCGACTAGGGAGACGAAGAATGGAATTGAAGAAGGCAGCATAGTCTAAGATAACAGAATGGAACACCAACCAACAAGTAAGTGGTGGATTTGGATGGAGTCTCGCAGAAGAAGAGTACGCGCGCTAGCGCGCCCCAAGACGTCAGTCCTTTTTCTGCTTGCTGGCCAAGGTCAGTTTACTGAATCCCCCTTCCAAACACCAACCCAATCTCCATTCCTTGATGAGAAATGAGCAAGACCATATGTTTCTCAAAAATATAGCCCCTATATAAACCTAGCCCTTACTACCCGAACTTCTTACCTTCAAATAGGACTAACTGCCCGAACCCGCTTGCTTATCTTCTACGATCTAATTAAGTTAAGCAGTGGTTATTTTTTTTAAGTGACTAGAACTTCTATCAACTACTATTCTAGCACCCAGCTGTGCCATGTGTTTATTCTATTCTATTCTATTCTTCAGGTATTCCTTTGAATAACTCATCTTTTTAGGTAAGACAATTTGAAGATCTTCTTAGTCAGCCTATCTGTATTCTTATCCTCTAGTGCGGATCCAATCAGATTTTATAAAGCCAAGGCCTGACATCCATTGTGGGGATCATCTTTTATCGGGAGACATGGCCTGGTGGTTTCTGATCGAGATTCCTAATCAATAGGGCGAAGAGCTCTTCGCATGATCTGGTCCTACCTTTTGTCTACGCTATTTTTTTGTCCCTTCTCAGCTGCTGTCCTTACTCCGGATAAATTGGAACACATTGATTCCGTTCGTTCCTGCCCTTCGCTTCAGGCCATAGTGCTTCTGAATTATTTCTATACCCCTTTGATGATGCAGCCTCTGACTCTCGTGGGTAAACTCCTACTTGATTAGTTAGAACTTCTCTGTCTCAACTCGTGGACCTATCTATCTTCTTCTTTTTAAGAGATAGGGGTTTGCTATTCTCACGGATTGCTCATATTTATTTACCCCATTGAATAGTTTTTGCCTTGTTTCAGCCCTTCCTTCATCTGAACCTTCCAAGTACTAATCTATCTTTATGGGGAAGACCCTTCATCTGACCTCCGGGCTACCCTGTCAATTGTAAAAAGTAGTTGAGTCGTGTCTCGCAGGAGCAAAAAGAGTGAAATGAGGACGTAAGCCCCCTAGGTCTTCCTCTTCCTTCTAAACTAATTGCTTTCGCTTGACTCTTCCAGTAAAAAAGTATACTGAGTGGTTGAAGGAAAGCGAAAAGGAATGGCTTTTTCATGTACCAGATCCGGTGAGCCAGACATCAAGCAAAAATGGACATACAATCAAAGAGTAAGGAGCAGTTATTTGCAATGACGGGTGGATTGGTCAGAGCTGCAAGGAGAGACTCGGTTATGGCGCGATAAAGAGCTTGCTTCAATGCTCGGATTCAGGTAGAAAGTAAGAGCAGTAGCATATTCATAGGAGAGCTTTGTACTTGAAATTAGTAGTCCCGGTAGTTGGAAAAAAGCTCTGAATACAGATTCAAAGCATCAAGATAGGTAGTCCTATCATTAGTTGGCCAGTCATAGCAATTTAAGTAGAAAGCTTGCTTCGGGATCAGATCATTCAACTAAAGCTGTCAGGCCGGGTAGGCTTTGAGGAACATTGGGGGTTCCTTATGTTGTGACTGAGCAGATATGTCTATTGTGCCCGGCAAAAACAGATTTGCAAGGAGTTTGCCAAAGGCTTTCTCATTCGGAAAAAAACAATTTCAAGTATATTTCCCTTCTCCATTCTCTGCTCGGATGATTGCCGCTTGTGTGAATTTCATTGCTGTGGGTCCCGTGTGTGCTCGAATAAGATTGTTTTAGGATTCTATTTAGTTGAATTTCTTGACTCCGCGGTGCTGGTTATCGAGTTTATGGCGCCGCCGACCATCCAAAAAGTCAAAGATGGCGTCGGCATTTACTTATTATGCTCTCTTCTAATAGTGGTCCCTTGGTATTCAGGTTGTAAAATCCTGATAGGAAAGTCGACTGTTATACCTTGTTTTTGTAATGGCCTATCTTCTTTAAAAAGCCGAAAGATAAGGATTTCGCAAAACTTTTGCGTTCCTTTTTCTTTGAAAAGAAAACCTTACCATTTTTGGGCCGCTGTTACCATTTCCATTTCCTGAACCTAAACCTAACTAATACTTAGTTGTTTCCATTTCCTCATCTGGTGATAGATCCTCATCTTCTTCTGGCTCAAATCCCTTTTTCATATCCAGGGCAGGCTTTAGGTACGCTTTAGTTTGAAATCATTAAAGATATGCTCGACCTCGTTTATGTCCATGGTATCATCGTACGTACCTTCTACTATCAACCAGATGAGATAGGGCTTTGAAAGGTCAGAGTCAGTCTCCTCTTTTTCTTTTAGGTCGTTTAGCAGTTCCCCAACCAGCTTTCTCCCCGAGAAAGCCTTCCTGAGATTCAAAGAAAAAGGTTTGAAGGTTGATCTCTGGGATCAGTGATAGTTCGGAACCAGCAAAGGGAGGCTGAAAAGCCGTAGTGCTAACGCACGCCCTGTAGTTTTGAAGCTAAAAAGACAGCAGCGAGCTCCGCGTCGAAAAGCGAAGCGAGCCGCGCTAGCGCGCTACTCTTCCTTTATGAGCGAGACTCTATCCAGATCTACTGATCTAAGAACTCCGCGAGCGAACTGAGCGAGCCATGAGGCGCCTATCGGCAAGGCTTGGAAAAGCCTTAAGTTTAGGCTCCCTTCCTTCACTGAACTGATTCACCCGGGTCCAAACCTGCTGAGCTAGCTAATTTTTCCT
>NC_141873.1:332016042-332041042 GCF_056163025.1 Triticum urartu | reverse complement strand
AAATGCTTATTCAACTACGGCACTGTCGGACAACCGACCGGATTCAAGCCCTAGCCCCTCAACTCGGACGGACTTGTGGAAATCCTCGAAAACAAGTATTGCTCAACTCACCTATCTATAACATAGAAATGTTGCATCCAACCCTGGAACGAGAGGTAAAGAATAGGCTACCATACGAGATGAGACGACTTCATTCTTGGCTTTCATCCCTACGCTTAAGAAAGATAAGGGATTGGATTTCATACCTTTTATTTAGAGCTCCGTCGTTCCGACTGGAAAATGTAACCTTCCACCATACGTAAACCAAACCTCTTTGCTTTCTGGCTTTTCCTTCCAATAAACATCAGGGTGCGAATCTGAGTAGTTCCTTGCTCAAGACCACGAAGCAAGAGCGAAGCAGAACCGGTTTTCAATTCATCGAAACTCTTGAAAAGTTCCTTTGCTTTTACAGCGAAAGCACCTGCCAACAAATTGGAACCATAATCCCCTCCATCTGCCTCGCTCTCTATCTGGTAGTATATGCTCTGATCGAGGCCCTATTCTTATTATGATGATTTGGATATTGAATTGCCTTTGACTGATTCATCTTACCATTTTACTAGAGTTTTTTTCCAGTAAGTTTAACATGAGCGGAATTGGTGTACTTGACCAGTAGTGAACTCTCAGTTGTGTTCGATAGTCGGTTACGAGTTCCCATATCTTACGCAACCTTACCTTTTCTTACTATGGGCCAAATTGCGGAGGAAAGCAGAATCACTGTTTTTCGTAGAACTCACTTTTGCTACTGGAGAGTACCTTCCACCAGGTCAGAGCCATGGATCCAAAGCCTACTAGTTAGCTTTGAAGGTTTAGGCTTGAGAGAAATCTTGAACAGAACACCGCACTCCCTCCTATCAACTTATTCAGATTTGCTTATTTCTTTCTCTTTCGTTTTTGTAGATATAGGCTTTGGCGGATTCTCTCAAGGCTCGAGTGAAGTGACAAGCACATATTACCGGAAGCTAGTGATCCCGCCCGGCCAGCTCAGCATGCTTTAGAGCTCCTTGATTGGTACGAGGTAGTGATAGCAAGAGGCAACTCTCAATTGTTGTAATATAGAGACCTCTTTCAATGATTATAGATCCAAAGGATCGTTATTGATAGGAAACTGCCAGTAGCCCTTGACTTTGACTTGAAGAATTGAATCCGCCTTCTTCTTCTTATTCTTCTGAAAGTCTCCCAGGCGTGGTATCATCGGATCCACAAGGTCAATTTGTATCCATTTGTTCGGAAACCGGAAATGCCAACTACTCACTTCTTGCTGAGGATGAAGGTGCCATGGGTGATAGCGCCAGCCATTCCCTCATTGAAAAGAAAGCGCCAACCCTGCTACTAAAGCTAAGGCCAACCGCAGCCCAGTGAAATGAAATGCGTATGAAAAATAACATAGATTAATCTTGATGCGATCGATGCAGACACACTTCTTTTCTTATAGGCTACAGTCAGAAACAACAACTTCGCAAATCACCCTAAGAGTGCCATACGAAAAAACAAAAGCAACTGTGGGTATAGACCAATTTCCTGCCCCAGAAGAGGCTCAGCCTACCAAACCCTGCTCTTTGCCTGCTTACCGAGCTCTCCTCATACCGAGTATCTAGGCATTTCTTCTCACAGACCGGTTGGGAGAAAGTTGGCATTCTTTAATATGTCACTGGGGACCCGTACTTACTTGATGGAATGGATGGGATGATGTGTTTCAGTTCAGCCAGTAGTGGAGGTTTCCTCGGCCTAGTCGCGTAAGAGCCCCCTTCTTTTTCTAGTTAGTTGAAAGAAAAGCAATGGGGAAGGTTGGCTTACCAGTTAATTGGTCTGTATCATATCTTGCTATGGTGGGACATCCTCTTCAGTTTAGGTATCCGGGCTGGCTGTTAGCTTTAGTCGTTCGGCACTCTTCCTTCATTCTCATTCAACAAGGAGAAGTGTCTAATCAAAATCATTGGTTGAGCCTCGCGTATATTATATGATGTCGTCCTGGAATTGAACTAGCGTTTAAGGTCGATCAAGTTCAAACAATTCGGCTCTGCAAGATCAATCAGATATCAAGTAAGAGATAGGCGCTTCCTATTAGTTATAGACTGCTTCTGTGACAAGTGGATCCCTTTAGGTTTAGTTGTTAATTGTACTATTCTCTTCAATAATTAGGTCTTCCGTATTCTTATTGGGGTCAGTGGTCTTCACCACTCACTGAGTCTGGATTCGTTTCATGGGTATTATTTGATGAGTGATCATCAATCTCTTCCATTGCTCCTATGTGCTGCTATACATACAAGGTACATGGGCCATGGGGCCTAACACACACTATACAGCCCAGCCCAATACTCAACACTCCCCCGGCTAAAGATATCTAACATGCCTATCTTGTTACAAATTGCTAAACCCTCACAAGGACCTACTCGTTTAGTAAAACAATCAGCTACCTGTTCACTATACTTAATGTTACCCCCTTCTTCGACCGAACAATCTCAATCCGAAGGAAGTATCGAAGAGGTCCAAGATCCTTTACCTCAAATGCTTCTCCCAGTCTTGCCTTCAAACATTTGATTTCTTCAACATCGTCTCCAGTAATCACAATATCATCCACATACACCGCCAAAATGGTGATATGGATTCGTCTATGCCGGTACTGTATGATCTCCATTACACTGAGAGTAGCCCATACCACAAACAACTCTCCTGAACCTGTCCACGCCCGTGGCGACTGTTTCAAGCCATACAAAGATTTCTTGAGCCTACACACCTTCCCATCAGTCTGTTTGTTCCAAAACCTGGAGGAATGTCCATATGGATCTCTTCTTGTAAATAACCACCATGAAGAAAAGCATTCTTCACATCTAGCTGATGTAAAGGCCACCCAAAGTAAGTTGACTGCGCATGAGATTAAGGTTCTCACCGTGTCCATCTTCGCCACTGGTGCTTTGGTCTCATCATAGTCTATCTCCCGTCTTCCTATAACCTTTTGCAATTAGCCTTGCCTTCTATCTATCCACCTTACCCTCTGGAGTCTGTTTTACGGTGAACACCCATTTGCATCCAACTGCTCTTTTTCCTGCTGGGAGTGGAAGAAGATCCCACGTCTTGTTCTTCTGAAGTGCACCAAGCTCCTCCTTCATTGCGTCTTTCTTTCCACCGGGGATCCAGCTTTGCAGCCTTCCAATCCTTTGGAATAGACACTGATTGTAGAGATGCAATGAATGCTTTGTGTGCGGGTGAGACATAAGAGTCTGAAACTCAATTTGCAATGTCATGCTCATAGCCATATCGGACCGGAGGCTTTCCAGCATTAGTCCTAGTCTCTCTGCGTAGTGCAAGCGGCAATTCCAAAGAAGTATTACCACCTGTCTCATTTTAACCTCCATCTTGCTCTTGTGGCTCCTCCTCGACTACCTCAGGTTGCTCTTGTGGTTCTTCATCCAAGACCACTAGCGGTACAAGAAGAAGGGGTCCCGGCTCGGGGGCGGGGGTATCTTACTTCTTTTCCTCTGCGTTCGTGACAAGCTAGTAGGCACTCTTGTGTGGGTTGGCTCATTCCCCTGGAAAACGAATATTAAGAAGATAGATACCATTCCGTCGATACTAGATTCATTCTTTCTGCTCAAAAAGAACAAAGCCTCTATTGTGGGAAAAGTCTTTGAAACCCGAAGTTCTAAAATAGAAAATGGAATGAAGAAGGGGTGTGACCTTATGGCCAACTATACTAGCTCCCCTAGAGGGATAATATAGCTCCTAAAGGATGATTGTTTATGGTATATTACCGTAATTGGAGAATTTGACCTGGTGCTGACTTGCTGCTGTTCTGAGAAGGGGACCTTGCAAAGCTTGACAAGTTTTTTTTATATTTATCGATCCAATCTGTCTACAGATAGGCGCCTGCTGTGGCAGCAATTAATTAATCTCCGCCTTAGCATACAAGGACCATGGCTCGCAGCGGGTAGTTACGGTGGTTTTGAGGAGACCCGCTCAAGGTCGCTGGTTCGGAGCTATTCCGAGATCTCAAGGAGCGCCAAGCTCAATACGTGCAAGAAGAAAGAAAGGCTTCCACCTACGACTGCAGATGCTGGTACTTTATCTCTGTCGCTTTCAACTCCCACTCCTTCTCCCTTTGGTTTCTAGAGGAAGTGAGAAAGAATAATATATCTTGTGTAACTAATCTTTCTTATCGAAAGGTTATAGTTCGTAGATCATTTCTATAAGGACTATTTGAGCCATATCCGGTGCTTTGGACCTCTTTTAGCTGCTAGGTATCTACTGGGTTCAATCCCCACTTCCGCTTGAAATGAGTAAGTCAATCCTCTTGCTCGGCTGTGATACGAATACTATTCATACGCAGACCCGGATCCAAGATATGGGGCATAGACAGATAAGAATGGCTTCTGAGTTGCATTCATTGCACTCTGGAATGTGGGGCTCCTTGGCTGATGTGATGGAGCGGTATCAGCAGATACTTGCAAAGATCAAATCAAGCAGAAGAAACAAGGAAGTTAACTCAGCGCCATCGGCCACCTTAACACGAACAGCTTGGGACAGAGGTGTAATGCCTGACAGAGAATCAGCAATAGAATGCATTTTGCATGCATTTTTCATCGAGTGAAACTACTTGAATAAACTGGAAGTTTTAAACCAAGTACTCTTGAAATCGCTACCCCCTGGGATGGAAAAAGAGGCTCAGGTTTTAGCCCTCCGTTTTACCCCGGAAGTCGTTGTTCGTCTTTCGATATGAGAGGATGGCAAGTGTCCGCAATGACTTAGCGACTTAGCCAATTGGTTACAGATTCTAGACTGATCGATCAGATCACATCATCTCGAGCAAAGAGCTGAGAGCAGAGAAGCGACATCGCTTCGACACTCCTTCCTCTTTTCATTATGAAACCAATATCAAGCAAGATATGAAGAAGAGGGCGGCTCCCTGGATTGAACACATAAAGTAGTGCCAAGATCTCCTCTATGCGAGAGAGAAGTTCTCAGAAATGATGGAGCTGTTGGTTTCGGTCATTGTACGCTTGGTTGCTAAACCGCACCCTTTACGGCGTCTGTAGGAAGAATTCATTCTGGTCCCAAAACTTATAAGAGATCTCGGTAGTGAATATGCAATGCTGAATTCCAATAAGTTGGTACTTCGCACAAGGAAGAAGCTCGTGTTAAAGATAGTTTCATCCAGACCGAACCCTACCTTAGCGTCTCATCCCCACCCACCAAGTCTTTATCCGCGGTGAAAGGAGTGGTTTAATTCGATGCAAGGTGCAAACGAGCTTTTCCAAAGATGGAGTCCTTTCAGAAATACATGTGCCAGAAGAAAGCAGATTCTTTTTCTATCATAAAATGAATCTGCTTTCTGATGGCCATTTCGGTCCGTTGTGGGACCACGGCTTGCAAAGAAGGTATTTAGCGCAAAGAACTTCTTCCGCTTTTGGGGATTCCACTAATTGATAGAAGGAAGTGGATGCGGCAGGATTGGCCCCAATTGAATCACTAGTAGAAGAGATCCACGTGCAGAGACTGTTAGGGAGATGCAGATGGAGGGACGTTTGGATTGCTGCTAGAAGGGCTTACGACGAATAGATTGTTGGAATGGCTTTAAGTGAAAGGGAATCCGGCAGCTTATGTGAAAACTTCCCTTGTGGTTTAAAGTTCAAATAGATCAGGTGCCTATGTTGTTGATACACCGAAAGATACTAACGCTATGCTCCAATGCGGGATGAGGGCCAACGATTGTGATGAGTGGGGACCTTAGAGCTGAAAACCTACATACAGTGACCCTTATGGGCAGCGCCCTGGGCTGGCTATGTACGAGACATCAAACCGTCTCCCGGGTCCAAAGTTTCCATTTCCAGGCCTGATAGTCTTCAACTGAAAAAAGTAGGGCGGAGAACTAGTAAGAATTGTGCCTGCCATTCAATTCGTGACGTGGATGATCCGCCGACGGAATCGATTAGGTGAAACGGCTCTGCAAAGTTTGTTTGTTCATAAAGGCTGCATGCAGCCATGCAATTCGTACTGCATGGCGATATTACTCTACCACTCTATAAATGGTATATAGATATCTTCACTTCATCACAAAGAAATTGAGTACTAGCATGCATTGCTATGGATGCTGCAACCGCAAACAGGCTTTCTGCAATTGCTACCGAAACGGAGCAACTGAAAAATGAGATTGAAGGGCACCGTAGAGTGCTAAACAACCAGTTGAGAAGTGTTAGAACAATGGATCCTGCAAAGAAAGAAGCGCGCATTCGCGCTACCAGAGAGCGCATAGAGGGTTTGGAGGAGAGGCAGGAAGCGCTGCGGGTGGAGCAGCAAGTGCTCTTTATTCGTCTAGCATCTCGCTAGAATAGAAGAGTCCGTAGACTCTTTTTAGTTTTCTAAGGTTGGTTTAAATTCAATAAGTGTCTGGAGACATTTGTTTTCATGTCAGGTGTTCTTTGTCTTAGTTTGATTCCGATCTACTCCTATGCTAAGTGTCTTTGTTTGGTTTGATTTCTTGTGTTTGCATGTATGGGCTAGCCGTCAGTGTTCAATGCTTATGTTAATATAATAACGCCAAAATGTGCTGCAAATTCATGTTCAAGTTGAAATAAGGCCGAAGGGCTAAGTGTACTACTGGAGATTATATATTCCAGCTCTGAAGTTTCCTTTTGAGCCCCCGTTCTACTATGGTTTGGATTCTAGTTGAAGCGTGCGACCATCTATTCAGATGAGGAGACCGAGTAAGAAACCACTAAGCGGAGAGCAAACAGATCAATCTCTATCTATGAGTTTCTCAACCAAGATCCACTATTCAACCAAGACCCGCTAACTAATACTTTTACGCGAGCTTAGTTATTGGAAGTTGCAGCCGAGGAACTCTTATCCCTAGCCACAGTTGTTGCAGCACAAGGCTTTGTCGCGATTGGGTCATATGTCAGTACTCTCACATTCCCCGTGGTCTCCCTAGTATGCTGAGCTGAACTGAAGTGAAGTGAAGCTGCGGGCGATGATGGACTGATCCCATGCTATTCAGGCGCCTGACAACGCTGGCTCCGACGGTGATGAGTCTGACGGTGGCTCAGATGTTTCTCTTCCTGATCCTTCAAGGTCCCCCGTTCCTGACATCGTCCAAAGGCCGTTGGCGCTCTCCCATCTGACAGTGCGGGCTCTGCGTGTCGCCTATGGCAACACTACCCGAGTGGTCTATTGCATAGTGGATCCACGGGTACCCCGTCGCTGCTTCGTTTTTATCAACATCCGGTAAGCAGAACGGACAGAGAACTGTCCCGATTTCTCGTAATGCCAGGCCCAAAAGTCCTCCATCCGCATAGCAGCAAAAGTAGGCATTTCTTTGATACTTACTCACCTGTGGCTAGATTTACCACCATTCGAGTACTACTATCACGGGCTGCCTCGCACGGTCTTCTCGTTCATCAGATGGGCAGACGGCTTTCCTTAATGGGGAGTTGGATGAGGAAATTTACATGGAGCAGCCAGATCAAGAGTACCCGCGCATTCGCCTAACCCCGGGTTTTTTCGATCAAAATGAAGATTTTTTAGAAAATAAGCCCAAAAAGCATCTGACCTTGAAAAGAATCACCAGTTACTTGATCCATCCCTGCGGTAAGTGGGAACGAATGTGACAGCCGATGGTAGTAGGATTTCCACAGGTTGAGCTCCTTATCTTTTGACTTTTCTAAGGATAGCCGAGTAGATATACTAGAATGGGATGAATCGAGCACGAGAAATCACTAGGCACAGGGGAGCCGTAAGGAAGAGGAGTAATATCGTTATAAAGTTCACGAATTCGATTCATTTTGGAATCGATAAGTGAACACGGAATCTCGTCTTGTTCCCCTTGGTTCCGAGGGAAATAAAGGGGAAATCACTGATTCATTTGGAGCTGTTTTCTAACTGACTCATTGACATGAGAGATTGGATGCGATGCGCCAGTCACTCGTACTACAGCGGACAAAGGTCACCGGCAAACGACCGTTCCACAATGGAACCTGGCACTACTGTTTGCCCTAAGGGCCGACCCACCTTTTCAGAGAAACAGACACATGACATCACTATATTACGCATTTTCGAGATAAGAAAGTGGAGAATGCACTCTTCCCTTTTTTTTTACATTTTAAACTCATGTTCATGGTCTGTTTTATTCCCAATTGTTGCCCGTGTGAAAAGAAAGAAGAGAAATTGGGCCATGTTTCCCGAGAGAGACTGCCTTCTCTCAGGCCAGCAGTCTTATACTTATAGTCGACTGCTCTATGACGATCTGACCTCTTTCCTGGGCTCTGCTTGCTCGTCTACGCTCCGACCAATTCAGTCAAAATCGAAAAAACGATGTTTCCTTGAAAAAGTCTAAGAAATAGTAGTAGTAGTCAAAAAGTGCACTTTTTCCATATATTTCGATTTATAGGGATCCCTATCTTTATCTCTATCCACAGAGATACCTATCTATATAGAGAGAGATTTTTCTCAAAATTGATCTAGACTATCCTCTATCCGGATAGATATGTCCCTATGAGCGACTAGGCCGATCTTTTTTTATATGTTTTGGCCACGTCCGTTTCCGCTCCGAAGAGGAAGGTTTGGATCTTTCAATCTTATGTCGTGAGGGATGTGACCTATGTTAGGTCCATAAGATACCACAGCTTTTAGTGTTCTATGATTCACCTCCGAATAATGAGTAGGTAGTTCGATCCTTTTGATTCTTATCTTCCTAGTAAACGGGGATCCGGAGCAATAGGTCGAATTACTATATAAAGAAGACTTTTCTACAAAAGGACTTATTGTTCGAGTAGGAAGATTTCGGTTTTTCTCCTTCCCTCTTTTCAATAAGAAGAAGTATTTGAAATGAAACAAATTCCTCTTCATTCTGTTGTGCTCAGCGAAGGAACTGCCTAAGCATACTTTTGCGGATCCAAACTTCTTTGTTCTTTCAAAGTCTTCTTCTTGCATATAAGAACGCAACTTTTGCAATTCCTTGGATTTGAGTAGTAAGCGGCATCCCCTCTGAGTTGTGAGTAAGCGGAACCATTCTTTTTTTGTTCTTCTCCAGATTCTGGCCGGTAGGAATTTGCCTCTTCTTTTTCCAACTGATATGGCCGATAGGAATTTGCCTATGATTTTTCCAACTGATATGTCGATATAGAAAGATCTCCTTATTTCAAAACCGCGGGTTCTCGCGTCATTTTCTTTAAAAGATATTAGATCACCGTGGGAAACTTTCAAATGAGTAATGGTTACCAGTCCATTATTCAAACAAACCCTTCGATGACTTATCGACTGCCTTGCTTGAGGAAGAGTGTCACTAAAATGGAGACGAACCGGAATCACGTCCGATCTTGTTTCTTGATTGAGTAAAAAAGGGATATATGAAGTTCGTTCTCTTCCTCTGTGCATCTCCCTTATGGGTAAATCCCCATAATAAAGAGACAACTTTCGTGTAGTTTGTGATTTGATGTTACTGTTTAGATTTTCTCTCCGAGAAAGATTTCTTTTAATGGATCTCCTCTTGTTCCTCAATCTTCGGAGAATACGGCGTTGGATTAGAGAAAGTTCTCTGTTCCGAACATTTCCTGGAAGTAGACGACACGTTTTAAATCTTAATGCTGGCATGGCATATTTCGTTGAATCAGTCTTTTTCGCCACATCGCGTATAAAGGGAATCGAACCCAACTCTTCCACGAACCCCCCACGAATGGCCCTCCCTTAATTCAATGAACTATGAGAATTCCTTTTTTCGTTTTTTTCTTTTCAGTTCTCATAAGTCCTTGATATACTAGCAGAAACTCAATACTTGACCGACTGCGTCACAGTGCTCAGGTAAAGTGGCAGTGGTTGAAAGCGAGCGGAAACGTCAGTGTTTTCTGTGCGTTACGATAGTAGTGGTGAAATAAAATCCAATTCAAATATCTCAACGTAAAAGGAAAATCGTTTCACTTTGAAAGGAAAGCTAGCTATATGAGATCGAAATCACTCTATCTACGATATTCATTGCACCATGATTGAAGGACAATGAGGGGCAGGTTATATTCCCTTTCTTCTGATCGATTGAGGAATCGCTGATAATGACACCACGTCTGTAGCATCTACTGCTATTGCAAGGCCCGAAGCACGTGGGAGAATGTTCGTTTTTTCTGGATCGGATTAGCAAAAGCAAGCAAGCGTGTGATGTGGCGGGGAAGCCTAAAAGAAGCCTTTGGGAGGCAGTGTGGTGACGCCTGTTTGGCGCGTGGGAATTAACTAATCTAATGATATATTGGTAACTGCCTGTGGGTCCGCACACCACTCCTTATGTTCAGCTAAAAAGCCTTCCGGGTCGAATTTATTAAGAAATAATCAAAGATTAGAATGCCAATGTGAATTTAGGTTCAAAAGGATCAATAGCACATGACGAAGTTCAAGTGTCTTCTCTTCAAGAGAATAGAGCATAATTGTAGGATTATATGGATATCAGTGCTTTTATTCAATTCCCGAGGCACTCTTCAACGATTGAGGAGATTCCCGAGGCAGTCTTAGTGCTATCGTCAGGGTCACCAGCCTACTGTACCCCTTATTCTGGCTTAGCCTTGCTTAAACAGAAGAGGCTTGGTTAGCATCCTTTCTATCAGGTGCTGTTCTTTGCTACCAACAATTCTTTAAGTACGCGGTGAAGTAAATAATAGTGCACTTGCTGACAGTAGAACCCCCAAGAAATATCACAGTATAGGCCGATATCTTTGTGCAATGTCATTTACAAGCTATGCTCCAAAGTCTTGGCAAATAGGCTGAGAGAAGTACTGGATGAGATCATTTCCGAGGACTTATTAAATAGGGGTGCTTTTTCTACGAATATAATCACTTCCATAATGCTATCCGCTTTGACGAAGCAAATCAGATGACGGGCGATCTATGCCTCGAAAAGGAGAAGAAGTGGTTCTCGATACTGAGCAAAAAGTCACTTTCGATGCAGAAAGTAGGAAACCAAGGAAGCAGGCATTGGCAAAGAGTGAATCTTTATCCGATCCTATAATGGCTCAATCCGATCCAACAACGGTACTTCCAAAGGCTCCTCGGCTAAGAAAAATAATAGTTGTATTGGCAAGGCATGAAAGGGATTTTCTAATGCTATCCGAAGACGAATCGGAATACGGAACCGGAAGCCGTAGCCCAGAACCTTTAGCTTGAGCGGAAGGGGAGGAAACCGGCTATTCGAACTGGCGGGTGGGTGGATACCCTAGTGCTTATTGCTTTGTCGGAGCAGGGGCGGAGAGGGATTCATTAGTTTGACAACACAAGGGTGTCATGTGGAGAAAGAGAATTGAACTATTCTCCGGGTACTGGTACCGCTTAAGCCCAAGCAAGTGAAGAAATCCTGTAAGATGGACTTGATTTACTTTCCTTTCCAAGACCTATACCATATGGTTTGGGTATACCACTATCACCTATCGAAATGAAACACTAACCTGCCCACGACCCCCTATACCGGATACCTTTGCTTTGAAACCAATGACTAGTAGAGGATTTCGAGGAACAACAGCAAAGGGAAGTAGGGATGGGCTTTCCTCGGATTAGTATTCGGATTTCGCTGGTCTTGCCAATGGTTGTTATTCAAAAGAAGGGTTCGCACCGGCAAAGAAGAATATATTTTCTAGTTGTAGCTTTCGAGGAGAAGAAGGATTGAATCAAAGGGACGAGCAAAGGCAAAGCAATGGCATGTTTGGAATTCCATAGAGGAATCCCCAAGCAAAGGCCAGGACGCTAACGCTAACGCTATTGATATTCCTAGCGCTTGTTTTCGTAGGATGCCGAGGACTCTTGCTTGAATACAACTAGAGAATTATCAAAAGAATACGACTAGCTCTTTACCGCGGGGATGCGTTGAGAGGAATCAATTGTTTAACCCGGTGACCGGATAGGAGCCGTGACTGTGTGGGTAGCATTATCAAAAGAAGGAAATTCGCAACGCTCTAAATTTCTCTATTTTGATTCTTTTTTTAGGGATTGCGCCGTTACTGTACCTGCTTTCGCTATTGCTGTTCCGCTTTGCCGTTATCCGTCCCTTTGTTAGCATAATAGGAGGGTGCCTTTTTAGCGCAAGACGATGAAATAACAACCTAAGCTTATCGGCATTAGCAAATTGAGAAATCGAATAGATCCCCGGCCGTTGGATAGGAGCACTGCCGTTACCGTGCTTAGAATTGATGAAATTGGATTTCTTACAAAACCCAGGATCTTCCTATTCGTAGTTTTCTTACAAAACCCAGGATCTTCCTATTCGTAGGTGGTATACAACTACCCCTATCCCTATTGTTTTGATACATGGCGTATTGGCTTTTCGTTTTTCTAGCTAAAGATCCATCTTTCCTGGATTAGTGATTACTTCAATCCATACCCCTATGGAATAACAAAAAGCAAGGGCAGAGGGACCTGGATCCGGAACCAGACAATAATTCGTAGGAACCCACACCGGATAGAGGGCCGTCCCTTCCTCTTAAGAGGTGTAATTCTGTTTGGGGATGACATTAGATAATCCGAATCGTAGTCCTCGCGGGAATGGTCGCAAAATGCGAAGGAGTTTTGTTGTCGAAGCTGGGGATCTAGATAGGTACCGATCTCGGTGGGGATTTTCCTATTTTTTCTATGGAATTTGTTTCATTCCTTTCATGCACAGATGAACCTTCTGAGCTTTGGAAGTACCTTTGCCCTGGAGGATTGTCCCGTGATTGAGGGATTTCTCTACAACTATTGCGATTAAAGACATATGCAAATCCGAAACAGGGAAGTACGAAACTAAAGGGACTTTCTCTCGATGAACTCCCTAGTTCCTATGTTTGCTTTGAGGCAGTGCTAATTGCTAATGTGTGAACTATCACTATAGAAAAATAGATTGGAATCACTTCTAACATCAAAGATAGGAAAATCTGGCCTATTGGGTGCCGATCCACTCGATCCTATGCTATGCATTTGTGACCAATAGAGGTAAGATCATGAATACAAGATGGCGATGAGTCATGCCAAGTTTGGGGAGTGTTGCTCGTACCCTCATTGCATGTTTTCAAATAGGGCATACTGCCTGTGATTTACTATTGAAAAACAAGTCGACAGGAGAACCCGAGTGCAACCAGATAAGAGTTCGCTTTCGAAAGACGACAATGGCAAGTCTCAATCAACTGTCATTAGATCAATAGTAAACAGGAGATTGCTTTGCGTATCACGGATCGAGCACACAATAGAATGCTCGAACTACACTCTCCTAGCAAAAGGCAGGGCAAGTGAGTTCTACACGATATTCGATAATGAAACGAGCCTTCCTCCTTCCGAAACCCACCTTAATCCATTTTATAAGGAATCTGTCTCCTTCCGTAATCCATTCCTCCATCCCACACTCTTCTTATAGTTATGAGTGAATCTGAATCAAAAAAAATATATACTATACCGAAGACAAAGAGAAGACATCAGGGAGCGGAGAGAGAAGAGAGCGGTTGTTGGAACAGCAAGCCCTACTTCCTTCACTGGGACACTGGCACCAAACAAAAACAAAACTAGACTGCCCGAACAACAAGTCCTGCCCCTTCCTCCCGGATCTGCACGTTGAACAAACAAAGACACTCCCCCTCATCCGAAAAAAACGATTATTATTTCTCAGCTGGCAACAAAGAAACGCCTAGCAGAAGAAAGTAGTTATTCTTGCATCTCTGCTACTAGGAAAGTAAGTCATTGACAAAGGACCCAACCCTTCTGAATTCGCTGAGCGAGACCTAAGATCGGAATGAACAGCAGTCGAAACCCTGAGCCCATCGTGTCTGCCAGCTATGCAATGGCTCTACTTGAGATTCCGTAGGGAGAGCAGTCGCTAACCTTTCCTTCGGTCAATCACGAGAAATTTGCGAATCGAATCCGTTGTCATTAGAGTGATCAACTATATACGCTAATTATTCAAATAGATGCTCTCCGGTGGAAATGAACCACGAGAGACTAAGCCCTGCCGATAGCAGTAGAGAAACACCCAGAATTTACACCATGCAGATAAAACAATAGTACCCTAAGTAGCTTGAGACCAGTGAAAAAGCGTAATGCCCGCCCCTAAGAGAATTTATGTGTTAATTTATGATATCTTTAAGTATGACATGAAGAGTGTTCGTAACTAGGACATGTATTGATGCTAGAGGCAGACTCCTGGCACTTATCACTCCTTAGATGAAGCAAGACAAGAGTGAGTCCGCTAAGGGACAAGTATGACTCAAAAAATGATGGCAGATTTTTATGGAAACGATTATATTTTAGTATATTGTATCATTGGGTTTGTCATTGTCGATAGCTATTCTTGTCGCCGTTAGGGCTGGCCGGATGATCCATCACATAAATGCTATTAATGTTGAAACACAAGTAACTGATATATCCAAAGATGTTCTTAAAGAACAAATCATTTATCAATTGGAAATACTCTATAAAGTCTATAGAGATACTACTGAGGGTGTGCACTTACCGGCAGGAGTCAATCTCCAAGAAGTAAGCACACATCTATTTTTTGTAGACGAGAGAGTGAGCCTTCTAAACAGTATCTACTGTGATCTTATTGCAAAGGGAACTGGAAGTGAATACTTTGGCCAAGTTATACAATTTCTTCTGGGATAGCTTGTTGTGGGGCTTTCCGAAGGGTCGTTCTGAGAGTGGTCTCTTTTCTTTAAGGTTGCATATATTGTCGGAGAAGGGAGGGATCCAGGCCAGGTCTAAAAGTGCCGAGTTGGGTTTGGGACAAGATCAGGAAATAGTGCATCTTATATAGTGGGTGCCAACTTGATTGCTGCTGGGATTGCTTGATAGGAAACTTTGATTGATACGAGCAGATGTGAATGAATTGAAATAGTCAATAGTGGTGATATGATCCCGGTATCTACACTCGGATCTACTTCTGCTACCGAGACTGCTGCTACTGTAAAAGCATCAGGAACGTGTCAATTCACTGAATAAAGTGCTCTTTCCATTGATTTATGGATGAAATCACGAAAAAGAGAAGGAACCACCGATTCTGCATCAAAAACAGGGGTTCTGGAGCCAGTTTCTCAAATCGTAAGTAGATCCAATCCAGGGCAGTTGATAAGTGAGGTTCTCCGGTCGAATGCAAATAAGCCAGAGCGTATCTCTTGTTTCGAGGAAGAAACAAACATCCTGGTCTCAATAGATCTTGATTCTATGCATGCGTCAGACACATCACGAGCCGGAACAAACGAGTGCTTTCAATTCACGAGCCGGAACAAACGAGTGCTTTCAACAATAAGCAATACCCGAGCTTCCTTCTACCAACCAGGATTCCGATACCAATTCCAATCTGGCACAGCACAAGGAAGTAGCGCACCAGAAGAACCAATACGAGAACCCTTCCTTCCAGCCAGAATCCGTCTTTCTTGTCCTTTGCATTCGAGGAATGGGATCTGCCTTGTGGAAACAAAAGCTATTTGTTCGAGTCAAGCAAGCGGACAGTCAGCTAAGAATACTGGAAGAGAACTCTCTAGCCCTGCACTTAAACTAGACTAGAAATCCGAAAAAACACTAGTTTTGGCCCATAGCGAAATAGAGTTTTTCTTCTCCGCGGACTCCCCATGCTTGGCGCCATAGGCTTTAGGACTTTTGGCACTAGGGAATCATACTTTGATCAGATCCGTGGACAGGCTCCCGAGGTCAAATCGGATTATGGACTTTTCCAGCTAAGTGAAAACGCACTTCACTACTAGCAAAGAAGTCAGCTCAGGGCAGGGCCGGTGGTAATCTCAGATAGGAACTTGCCGGGATCCTTCCATACCTGCCATCCACCACTACTACTAATCGTTTCCCAGAACGAGCCATACCTTTTCCCAGAATGAGAATACGGCTGAGGACGAATAGCGGCGCCTAGCTTTAGTTTCCACACGACACGATGGATCTATCACTCTCTTTAGCCAGGCCATTCTCTAGAGGAGAGTTCCGAGAATGAATTCCAATCTGGTACCAATCGTAGAAATCGTATTGTAGAGTTCTTCTCATGCCTAGCACAGCTACAAGCATTCCTCGAATGCAGAGACAAGACGGAGGATATCTGATCCCGCGGAACATCTGCTACCAACTACGGATTACCTTGTTTCCATGAAATCCATGTTTCTGGCACCTTGGCCCCCTCTACCTACGAAATTCTGATTCCTATTGCTTAAGAAAGTACAGCAGAAATAAAGTCTTTGGGTAGATGAGGTCACTGATTAGCCCGCTGAGCTGCTCTGTCCCCTCTACCGGGATGGGATGGTTTATGCGCTTGTCCCGATGAAGCTTAGGATCCGATAGAAACACGGGGTCAACTAAGGAAAAAAAATGGGAACCTTTGCATGACGCGCCTTCCTCAGGATGTGCGCTCTCTTTTCAGGATTGAGAATGACGACACAGCCTGGAGGTCTTTCGTCTACTTCTTCTGTCCAGGCCTGTTTAGCATTCTAAGCAGCCGCCTTCCTATACGCATAAAGTGGAGTTATATTAGTACCTAACACCATAATATAAGTCTTATTCTAAGTAGGATCACCCACATTTATTTACTAAGATTTGCTTTATGAAAGTAAATGACACCAGGATGGTTTCAAAATATCTTTCTGATGATAATAATCAAGAAGGTAGCGTACTCACTCTTATAGTATAAGCTTGTACAAGTAAGCCGGTATTAAACTACTCTTATTAGGCAAGCTGGTAAAGACCTACTCTTAGGCATCGATAGTAGGTATTGTCAATTTCTTCTTTTTTTCAAATATCCTCAACCACATGGCCAGAGAAGGGAAGTAAGGAAGAGTATAAGTCTAAGATATAAGTAAAGGTGGGGCTAAGACCTCTAAGTCAAAGAGTGAGGGCGTTAGCGGGTAGTATTTTGGAATGCTGATGTATTTGATTGATAAACCATTGAGTCGTAAATGACCTATTTAGTTCCGGATGAAATATTGATTGACTTTCCATTATACCCTTCTTCCAGCGAAGTGCTTTAACTCTCTTACATCTACCCTCTCTTCCAATCAAGTATCTAGAGAAGGTAGCGAGCCTTTTGAGGTATGTCCTGATAGCGCCTTATAGTCTTGACCCGAATGCTTGAATTTCTGACCTCACTGGTCTCAAATAAATAGACTTTCCTATCCTCTTAAGGTTCTCTATGCCCTCAGACATTGATTGCTATACAGAATTTAGCATAAAGTATTTGAATATTGATTATTATTATGAGGCTGAGAGAGCAAGTAACTTAATGAAGCAAGACTTAGAAGAAAAGGAGAGAGATTCTCCACACGAACGAACGACTCGTCAGGT
Organism: Triticum urartu; assembly: GCF_056163025.1. Classification (NCBI taxonomy): domain Eukaryota; kingdom Viridiplantae; phylum Streptophyta; class Magnoliopsida; order Poales; family Poaceae; genus Triticum; species Triticum urartu. The sequence goes on along the minus strand of NC_141873.1, from coordinate 332,023,744 downwards.
TCGAACTGACATAGGTGAATCGGACCAACACCTATCTTACACCAACAAGGAGTCGCTTTCTCTATGCCCGACTTACGAGCTCTTTGCTTATTATTTCTCGGGTGGGATGAAGGTCGAAATGTCTAGTTTGAATTGCTTATGCTTATATAGTTTGAATCGTCTAGCTTCATACCAAGGTTGTTCTACAAAAGAACCAAGTAAGAAAGTAAGCCCGTTCAATTGAAATAGCTTCCTCGCTTCGCAGTTCGATACCCACTGAAACTATGGATACGATAGACTCGGGAGGGGGAAAGGGTTACTTTATTTGGGCTGCTAAGTCTTTCTTGTTGATTCCGGAAATAAAGAGGACCTTCTTAATCCTTCGTGCTCCACACCCGCCTCACTGGACCTATCCATTCGAGCTCTCTCCTCTAATCCCAACTCGACACGGCTGGACGACGACGCCTGTTCACTTATAACGAAATCACACGTTAAGCCCGATGAATTCATCTACAATTTCTGGATTTGTCGGTTTGGCAAGGCAGAACCAGGGCCCTTCCATTAAGGTTATATTATAGTTTCGATAGGAGAGATGCAGACCAGATAGGAATGCAAGAATACTCTGTAAATTGTTTATTAATTGGTTTAGTCTGTGGAAGAGAAGTATCGATCTAGAGGATTGCCCCCCCAGACTGACCTAGTTGTCCTTGACTTGCTTCGGAAAGAAAAGACCTAGTACTTGTTTACCTTGACCATGGCTACTTTCCCGCCGCCTTTCCTTCTATACTTTTCCTATGTGCTATCCCAGGCATCCCTTGTCAAGCTACCTATCCCTACGAAAAAGCAAGCCTACTTACTACGTGTTTTCCTCTATTGGCAAATACGCATATACTGACCTACTCACGTGCATATCTTGCATAAATAAATCCCCTAAAAACACAAACTAGCCCGTATCTTCCTAGTCCTTGTTGCCAGCCCTACTCGACTATTTAGAAAAAGCTACTACTTGAATGCATACTTTTACTATTCTTTAAAGAAAAAACACACACTATTTATGAGTTTATGCCCCACCAACAGAGCAAAAGAACGCTCAAATGAGGAACTAGAATATGAAAGTGCAAAATCTCCTACCGAACAAAGAAAGCACTATATCTCATTTCAAAAAGAAGGTAAAAATTCTTCAACCTAACTCAACACAACTATATTTCTACTGTATATGTATGTTTGTAACGTGCCACAAAACCATCTTAAGATTAGACAGTTATCAATCAGCAAACGCATTGACCACATGCAAAAAATAAAGACGGATCTCCTTCCTTTTATTCGGTGCTTTCCTTTTATAAGTCACTGCTATTCTTCCTTGACCCTTCTTACCTTTGCTAGATTTTGCATTCCCCTCATTACTATTCGGCTCAGTATTATCTTCACCTTTGGAATTGCTTCCACCAGAAGTAGACGACAAGTACCGTAGATGTCAGAATTTCGTATATAGCAAATTCAGGTAGTAAGTAATGGAACTGTAGCATGCAAAGGGACTGTACCATGGAAATGGAGAAGAAATCTCCATCAAGTTTTTCCATTTTATGCCATATGAATAAGAGATTCCTTTTAGTTAGAAAGCTCGCGTAGAAGTTTGCTATCAAAGACCTCGGTATTCTTTTCATCCGCGGTTTCCCACTTCTCTGTCTCTGGGTGAATGCCTCTACCAGAGGTTATGCGCCAGCTTGGGAAAGCCTTAAGTTATATCTTAATCTGTCTTGCAAGGTAGATTGGATCATGTCCGCGATAGAAGTTGCGGAGGAATGAAACGACGATTTCGGTATAGGAAGAGAAAGGGATTGTGCTTTCGACCGTGGCGAGATAGGATAGACTTGGGATTCTTTCTTGGCCCTTGATTGCCAACACTCTGGGGCTGAATTAATTAATGAAACTAATAGGAAGGATTGGGATGATGAACTGGTGATATTATTTCTTTCGCTGACTGACCAAGGTAATTAATTCCTTCCATTGGCCAGGCGGGTAAGCAAGGAGACGACGTTCTCATTAAAAAAAATGAAATATGCCATGCCGAATTCAAAAACAACTCCTTAAACTCCGTCGTTTACCGACATCCTCTCGGCTATCATACGTCCTCCGCTTATCTCTCTTAGGCATAGGCATCTCAACACATTCCTCCTTCCGAGTTGCTTGTCCGAACTTGGCTCTTTAGTAAAACGAAGGAGCTGCTAAGCTATTATTAGGTATCAATTTAGGAGCCTTTTTTCATTTCCAACTACATTATTGTGAGCATTCGGAACCCGTTCCTACGCGGTCATCAAATTGGCTGGCTTTGGACCCTCGATCGCAGCAATGAACTCAGCGTCCCACTTAACTTACTTTTGGTACTTTTGAATCTTGTCCCATCCCATAGCTTCACAAGTGAATCTACCTATGGATCCATAAAGTTGATCATTACTTTTCAAATTCTTATTTCATGTGTCCGCCATAGCGCTTATCTATCTCCTGGTCTGATTCATCTTTGGAATGTAACCGGACATATTACAAGGCGAAAAAACAGTGATTTCATCGATTCCGGATTGCCCAGTGTCTCCCTTTCCCTCTTTCCTTTCACTTTCCTCGCATAACGAAAGCATGATTTACCCGAGCCGAGTATCTTGTTAGAGTAGTAGATTCCGCGCTCGAGATGATGTGTGTGACCGGGCAGGAGATTCTTTTACTCCAAAGCCGTTGCGCAGGTTTGTGTGTGACAACTATGTCGATCAGTTTTTAAAGACGCCCAGAAACTATGTCTACAGATTCCGACAGAGAGTACAAGTGGTGCCATCGGAGGAAGCTGACAACCTCAGAACAAGAATGGAAAAAGGATTGATTGCTCGACGAAGTAGTACCAACAGGATATATTAATCACTAGGTTACGGTAATATGTGCTTGTCTCCGAAAAGAAGGATAAAAGGATAGATTAGCAAAGCAGTCACTCCCAATGGCAGATGAAAACGATACCGACACATCTACTAAATCATCTTAACAACCTTGAAGATACGGGATTATATAATAAACTCATTTAGTTGATAGATCATTATTGGATTCTTTTTATTGTGACCAAGATCCATGAAATAGCTCTCTTTATACTACGTTATAACTAGCGGATACTTCCCATTCTTATGTCTTCTTTCCTTATTACGACTCCTGTGCTTAGATAAAATACGATGTTTGAGTTTGGACATAGCCAATTGCTACTTACGGTGCTAGGCCTTTTCAAGCAATGGAAGGCAGACTTGAATGCCAATCAGACATGGCCAGAAGCTTAGATAATATCACTAGTTTCTCTTGTTTATCACTTAATAAATAGTCTTATTTGTCCCAGGGAGCGAGGAGAGAAGATGACAGGTTGAGTAGAGAAAGGTGGGTCATTGTCCCAACGTAGTAGTATTTTTGTTTTGTTTTCAGCTGATCTATATCAAAATAATAGAATAAATAAAGGCAAAGGATTTGGTTCAGTCGTCAAGTACAGATTTCCTTTACCCAGAGTTGGGAACTCTGAATAGTTGTTTGAATACCGACTGCCTTCCTTGCGCTTCAATTCCTCTTATCCAATCCAACTTCCCCTGGGAGCCAAGCAGAAAAGCAAGTCCTCTAGTTATGGATGCAGTACTCACCTCACTAAACTTAGGAAGAACTAATTCAAGTAGAATTACAAATAGCGAGAAGTGGATGAAAAAGGGATCGAGCCTAGCTCGAAAACAGCTGCTCCTTCCCTCTTTCTTGCTTGCTTTACTCGGTATTCAGTGAAAGATTAGGCTTGGTAATTACAGTTACCAATGGTAAGGATTGGCACGTGAACTTTCCTTTTTATCGAGCTCGAAAAAGCAATGGGTGGGTTGGCTGTGAAAGGAGAGTAGAGTTTTTTAGTTTAGTAAGAAAAGTACTGGGTGAGGCTCCTCACATCCATAACATATTATCTGTACTCTTTTTCAAGCATGCCTCTTTTTAATGACTCTCTTTTTCAACTTAATTGTGGCATTTCATTCTGTTATCGACTAATGGTTGACACTGGAGAAGCATTGAAGGCTCCTTCCATAGATTCCAAAGCCCTGTTTGCTATTATCAGAATATTCTGACTCCCTTGTTGTCTTATTGATCTGACCAACCGCAATAACAACATTGCCATTCGGGGTTACGCGAGTCGGAGTATTAAATAAATGGAATATTCCAGCAGGAGCAACCGAACCATCTTCTCGTTGTCCTTCCATTCTTCTGACCAATAAAATAGCTCTTGGTCATAAGAATCCAGCCGGAGTTCGAAATCGGAGATAAGAATTGAATCGATTTCAGGCACTTCCCTCAAGCCGAAACCGGAACAGGAAACTTGTAACTTCTAGCCGAGAAGGATAAGAGAGGTTTGTCTTGCTTTGTCTTATAGTGATTGTGTGCCAGGGGTCAGCGAAGAGACGGGACGCTATTGTCCCGGACTACTTGGACTAGTCTACTAGGACTCGGGGGAAGAGACTTGTTTGTGATAGGACGAGAGATCAAGTACAGTGTTCGGTTCAAACTAGGCAACCTCTTCGTTATAAGACCGAGAATAGTGTATGCCCCGTCTCACCACTAGCTAGGGCCACCAGCATTAGGAAACTAAGGAAGAGTCGTATGGCTAAGGAATTCAGGGCTGATAGAGCTCTTGGGAAGAAGTCAGTATCCAGCTTTCTTTCATTGATATCACAATAACAAGCGAGGAAAGGACAGTCTTTCAAGAGAAGATAGGTCTGTTTTTCATTAAGGAATTGCGGCGAGTATTGCTTGTTTCCCAGATCCGGTATCAGGACCTGTCGATAGATGGGATGGACCCACCCGTTTGACTCTTATGAATTGATAGTTAGATACTATTGCTAAAGGAAAGTAAAGATAGTGGTTTGTGTTGCAAAAAGCTAGTTCAAGGTCAGGCTCCGTCAAACAGAGTCGTCAAGAACGAAAAGCTGAAAGAATGATGTGTCAAACAGTGATTGCGCACAGAGGTTAGTTAAGTATAGGAACTATTGTCCCTAACGAGAAGTATGCTGCTGTCCCAATAAAAGGATAGTTGGACGGTATCGATTGAGGGAATAGGGATAGGTGGTTAAACGCGATGCTGCGCCTAACTATATAGAACGGTGATCCATGAAGAGAAGTCGGCCAGCTATTAAGTCAGAGAAGTCATCAACCTATTACTAGTGTCAGTTCTGTTAAGAGAAGTCATCAACCTATTACTAGTGTCAGTTCTCTTCTTCCTCTCTACCAATTGAAAGTAAGTATTGATTTCGCCTAATAGGGACAAAGCAAAGTAGGGTGGTCAAGTACAGTATGCCTGGAGTTCGTAGTGCCCACTAGATATCATTGGCAAGTTATAGAAGTCTTTCTCTCTTCTGAGATATCATTGGTCAGTGCAGCGAGGGGCAACCATCATTTCTATTGCTCTGTAAAGAAAAGATAGGACAAGGGTCTTGCTCCACCCAATGGAGATAAAGCACGGGGATCCGTTAAGGGCGTATTGAATCGATAAGAAGCACTTGAATTCTAGTGGGCCCGGCTACCCAACACTAGCCCCGGATCATTTATGTATTATCAATTGATAGTAGGGGCAGGCAGGGGAAACTCTTTATATCAGTTAAGTAAACTACTGATTGTATTGTGGGCTGGGATCCTACTTCTATAGCGAAGTAAAGAAGTGTGGAATGCGCTATCTCGAAGTAAAGAAGTGTGGCTTGATAGATAAGTTGCACAAACCTTTGAGCTCGATACGATATAGTCTAGCGATTAGTTCATAGACGGGAAGCTCCATTCTCCCATTGTTCGGGACTCTCATTGTTCTGTTCAGAAAGTAGTCGGCATCTTCCTTTATTCAATTAGCAAGGCAGTGCTGGTTGATTTCATCATTTCTAGGTATACCCTCTCCCTTTTCTATGAAGGTTTGCTGCTCCGCCTGCACCAGTGAATTATTCTATTCTTCTCCTTTGGTTCAGTCTGTGGGGAAATCAGAATTCACCATTGAATCCTGTGGATCAGCTCCCTTACATAATAATATTTCACTGTATCAGCTACGAGGGGAAAATCTGAAAGACAGAGGATAGAGAGTGAGAGAAAGAGTGTGAGACTTGCGCCGCTCTCCATTTCGAGGGGATTTCGACGATTCTGGGGTGATTGAACTATTTCTTTACCTGTTCAATTTCTAACGAATCAAGATATCCTCTTGTTCCGGTAGAAATAGTAGCTATCTGCTCTTCCACTGGGAGAGGATTTGCCTGGGATTGTTTAAGCAATTCCCTGAATCGTCGACCCCTTGCCAATTGATTCTGACTTGTTTTATCGAGAGCAGAGGCGAATAATAGGCTTGTCACTCTGCGAATTGAGCTAGTTCCAATTTGGATTTGCCAGCTACTTGTTTCATGGCTTTAATTTGAGCCGCGGATCCTACTCTGGAAACAGAAATACCCACATTAATAGCGGGTCGAATTCCGGCATTGAATAGATCCGCAGATAAGAATATTTGTCCATCTGTAATGGAGATTACATTAGTAGGAATATAGGCGGAAACGTCTCCAGATTGAGTCTCAACTATTGGTAAAGCGGTCATACTTCCTTCGCCTAAAAGAGAATTTAATTTAGCGGCTCTTTCTAAAAGGCGTGAATGCAAATAAAAAACATCCCCTGGATAAGCCTCACGTCCGGGAGGTCTTCTTAATAGAAGGGACATTTGGCGATAAGCTTGTGCCTGTTTGGAGAGATCATCATAAATTATTAAAGTATGCCGTTCGCGGTACATAAAATACTCAGCCAGGGCTGCTCCCGTATAAGGAGCGAGGTATTGTAATGTAGCAGGTGAATCCGCCATTTCAGCTACTACAATAGTGTATTCCATGGCCCCCTCCTCATGGAAAGTAGTTACTACTTGAGCTACGGAGGATGCTCTTTGACCGATAGCTACATAAACACATATTACACCTTGCCCTTTTTTCTTGAGAATTGTATCTGTGGCTACTGCTGTTTTGCCAGTCTGTCTGTCCCCAATAATGAACTCTCGCTGACCGCGCCCTATAGGGATCATCGAATCGATAGCAATAAGCCCTGTTTGAAGAGGTTCGTATACGGAACGCCTGGAAATTCTACTTGGAGCAGGAGATTCAATTAAGCGAGATTCGGAAGCTACAATTTCGCCTCTCCCATCAATAGGTTTAGCCAGAGCATTTATAACACGACCCAAGTTATATACGCTCACGGGTATCTGAGCAATTCTTCCTGTTGCTTTTACAAAACTTCCCTCTTGATGCTAAACCATAGCTCTAACTGAGTCAAATTCCACAATTTCTAAGAACGATATGCTTTTTTTCATTTTCCACTGTGAAAGCTTCTCTCAATCCCTCCCTAGTCCTTTCTTTCCTGGGCACAGGCTTACCTGGTTGACCGCCCACATTCATTCATTGTTCGTTCTGTTGTGGAATCGAACCACAGAGCTAGCGCAATTGGGATTTAGAGTCCCATGCGTGAAACTAAAGAGGATTTTCAGTCCTCTGCTCTACCAGCCAGAACCTAGAAGGACACTTCACACCCGATTTGACACAGCTAGACTGGAAACACTGCTTGTCAAGAGCACAGACCCCAGTATAGAATACTTTTTTGAGTATGTTGGTAAGGTCCGGTCATCCGCTTCTGTGCTTGCACTTCTGCGTAACTAGGGGTGCAAGTCCAGTAC
>NC_141873.1:331968542-332011042 GCF_056163025.1 Triticum urartu | reverse complement strand
TATTCGTAGAAATCGTAGGAAAGATCGTGGGAACCTACACCGTACCTTTCGTAGTCAATACGATGAAACCAAAGCCTTAGCAGAGGAAGGAACCGATCTGATTCCCGGAACCGAAACAGGTATTTCCACTACTGCCGTTACTGAACCGAGGACAAGGACAGCTGCCCCGCTGGGCGTAGATTTCATCCCGTTAGTGTGCATTGTTGAACCCAAAGACAAGTAGGGATTTTGATATTGATAGCTAAGGGTAGGTGTACTAATAACACCAGGGCGATCTCTATATCTATAGGGACAACTATGATAGGGGGGTCTGTCGTAAATCCAACAAAGTATGGTAGCTCAAGCGGGGAGCAATCTGCATTTGAGAATGCTATGCTAGCGGTGAACCTAAATCTGACGATGAAGGGGGCCAGCACTTAATGAGTACGGAATTTCATAACCGGGGTGCGAAAGGAATGCACCCGAATAAATCAATGAATGAAGCTCAGGCCACGAATTCTGGAATCTAAGAGCGGGTGGTGAAGTTGGGCACTCTCGAAACCTCTGGGTTGACTTCTTCAACCTTCTCATTCTTGTTGACGGCGCGGAGCACCTCGAAGAGGACTCCGGCGGTCTGGTAGGCCTTCCCAAGTTGGGCCCTGAAGGCGACATTGGCATGGGACAGGGTGTGTCATGGCTAGGATTAGATTTATAACGAGATAGAGCTCTGGTTTGGAGCTTCAGAATTACCGGTCAGCTTGTTCCCCTTTGTCAAGTGCACGGACGTAGTTCTCGTAGTACTGCTGATAAAAACTCTCAATTTCACGGGCATCGCTCTTCTTCACGCGCTTCGCGAGACTGGGGCTATTATCCTGTGGTGTTGCATAAGAGCAAAAACATAAAATTATGTAGTGGCATCTTTGGATTCGAGAGGGTAGTTATGCAAAATCCGATAAAAAAATCCCCCAATCTTCCTGCTCCTAGACCCTATTTTGCTCTGGCTTTTAGGTTAGATTCAATCTTATTTTCTTTCAATCTTTCTCACCGTGTCTATTTCCCCGCTTCTTTTCCAAACTAGTAAAATTGAATCATTTCAAAAGGACGTCCAGAAAATAAGGCTAACCCAATTTGCCTCTCCAAAAAAAAATAGAAAAATAAAGCGAGCAAAACGCTAGAAACTTCCATTTACTTTGCAGGATGTAGTAGAAACTAGAAACCAATTACCCGAGTCCCCATTCGAGATACGTGAAACTATTCTAGCCAAACCAATTGACCATAACTATCCGATTGCAACATGATTTCAACAAAACGAAGAAAGTATCGGAAATACCACTATCTAGTACATCTAATCTGCTCCCTCAAGTGTGAAACACAAAGGTGCTCCGAAATGAACAAGTAATACGTATGGATGATCGCCGACAGCAAAATCTAATGCGGACGCTTACGAACATACTCCAAAATTAGCTCTCCAAAGCAAGGAAAAATGGCAAAGCCAGAAAAGTTCTCCAGGAAATCACACTAACTGTTTTTCTGCATAGACTCGTATGATTATGAATCAAAAGCAAAACATCCTCGAAAACCACGAATCGAGGCGCGCATGTGCCCCCAAAAAAAATATAAGAACAAACATTTTTGAACGTGGGAACACAAAACTTTTCCAAGTACACACAGCCTACGCGGCATTGATCCGACGCCAAAAAAATGAACCAGGAGCGCTCGCTCTGCCACAAAATCCAAACCCAAACGCATCAAAACAGCATGCGAAATGCACCATACGTATCCCCGCGAAAACGAATGCACGTACAGAGGTAAGCGATTCGGGGGCGCTCGGGCTCGATCTCGGCGGCGACGCGCAGGATGGGCGCGATGCTGCTGAGCGTGGACGGGACGACCTCGTTGTCGAACACCTCCATGGAGAAGGTCGCCATGCCCAGGTGGGAGGGGAGGCAGGTGAAGAAATAGAGGTCCGGCCTTGCGTGCCCGTGGCTATTTATACGTCGATCCAACGGCCAAGATCAGCTGCTTCTCGGGAAAGGGAACCGCGGGGGAGACCGGAGGCGTCGGTGTGGTGGAAATGCTGAGCTCCGCTGCTTGGTGAGGGGTTTCTCTGTCTGGACGGTGGGGCGAGCGTCGTGGCTGGCCGCTGGAACACTTCGCTGCCTTTTTATCACCTTAAAATTCGCTTACACACTAGGAAATGTTCTGCTGACAGCAGTGCCCCACAACGTTCAGCTTCGAAGAGGGTCTGTTTTTCTGTATAGAAAAGATTACAAGGTTCACACCTTTTGCTTTCTGCCGTTTCTCGGGCCCAGTGTCAGTGAGATGCAAGAATGACGTGTGAGTTAGTGGGGGTGCTTGCTGGTAGGAAATATTCAGGCCCTTTTCACCCGCGACGCGATACCGGAGTTATACGGTGTCCGGCTGGACTTTTGTCCTCTTTCGCTATAAACACTACAACAATAGAAGCACCCTTCTAGAGATAAGAATAGCAAATGTTTTGAGGCACTGATGGAAGCATGCCAAGGTGAAGTTGACGATCTCTTTAGCGTTTATCCTTCTCTTCATCTTGCCCTATGTGCTCATGCTGCGAGTGCCGCAGGATGATTTAGTTCTGATCGAGTGCTTGACCCCTTGAGGAGGGCATATTCTTCAGCATCTCTCTTGTCGGATCGTATCCCCGTGACCACGTCATCAAAGAGACAGTCTTTCTTTGGTTTGGCCCACCGATTTACCGTCGTTGGTGACACTCTTCTGAGCCCCTAGATTCGCCGAAGTATGAGATCCTGAATGCATCCTTTTTCTTTCCACTTCATCTTGGGAATCTGGAATGGTTGTTTATGGCTGGGTGTGACAGATCAGACTTCGTTTAGAATCAGACCTTCTATCTATCTATCTAGCTGTATTGCCACTCCAACGGTTCTTTTTTTTTGATTATGCCCCGTATCTCTCTGAGCCTATTTGATCTATTTGCTATATCCAAGTTCGAGTGTGAAGTTCGCTCCGGTTGAAGTGTAGGGCTTCCTAATTCCTGCTTCGTCCTCCTATGAATGCACTAGTATAGAAGGTTGGCCCGTCACCGTATACCATCGTAAGATGAACTGGAAATTAGTAGTTTCAACCAGTTACACAAAATAGGCAAGTTGAGGTTTGTTCAGCGTGTGTTGTGTTGCCTCCAACTATAACGAGGCCCTTTGACTTGAGGTACGATCTTACCTCTTAACGCGCTTTCCTGCTAGAAGAAGTGAGGGTGATGTCCAATGACCTGTTGAAGAAGCTTGCTGTGTAGATAGGTATCCGTTTCGTGAACCTAATGTAGAACCTGTAAACTAAAGACTTGAGTCCCGGAACCGCAGCCATTCAAAAAGCTATCAATCTGATTCGAAATACCAAGGTTCGAAGACCTCTGGGGCATATCAAAGTACTTTCACTTGCCCCACAACAAGAATTTCTAGGGTATGTGAGTGGTGTCGGACGCTATAGGGGTTTGTGTATTCACATCAGGAGAAGAAAGAGGCTCTCATTGCTGCTGGGATAAGACAAAACCTTCTTCCTTGATCCATGGCGTCACCGCTGCTATATTAAAAGAGTAATTCTATTGGCTGGCTATGATTCCTGCAAATAAGTCTTGGGGTCATTCCGGGCTGATGCTTCCTAATTCTTCCTAGCTTTTGCTCCATTCATCACTATGGGGCACCACATATATAAGCATTGGGAGATCGATCTAATTGCAAAAGAAATGGGAAGCAAAGTGTTGGTTATCTAGCAAGTATAGAGATGATGCAGTATCTTCATTGGCGAGACAAGCAAAGAAGTAGATTCAAAAAAGCAAAGTCAAGCAAGCAGCAACATTGGTGACTTTATTGAGTCTTGTCCTAGTTGATCTGGAAATGCTCGAAGAAGCCTTTGACTCATCCAATGCTTAATTGGTTGTCCTAATTTCTTTCTTGGAAACATGTACGAAATGAAAGACTTATGTGAATAAGATAAGATCCAATTCTATGAGAACATTCACAATTGATCGATAGCTCACAAGCTACCTGCTTATAGGCGGGGCATCAGTTGTAACAAACAGGGGAGTGTATTTCCCACTCCCCTGTTGGTTAAAGCAGACTCGTATGCTTCGTAGTAAAAACCTTCCTTTACCGCAGGCAAGCTCTCCTCTGTCTCTGTATGCTTGGGTGAATGCCATAAGCGGATTTATGCTTTTTTTTATGGAAAACAGTTTGAAAGGGTCGACATAGCCTATCTTTGACCAGCTACCTCATATGAGATTGAAATAGAGAATAGAATGGAGTAGGAACACGAATAACTTATATGTAATCTAATATTCTTTTATTTGAATACTAGGAATCGCACCTGAATTCCATCAATCATTCGGTTAGAAGTCCTCTATTTCATCCTTGATGTTTCAATCGAAGGAGATACTCTATTTCACAATCTATCCATCTGGATTCCTCTTTTTAAAGAAAGTCTTTCCTGGATCCTGAAAAAACAAGAAAGAACAGAATGAGAACTAAGAGTTCTTTCAGTCGAGCAGTTGAGGGAACGAGTAAGATACGTTTGTCAGTCTACTATTCTTTCGGGAAGGAATTGAGCCTCAATCATCATACGCAAAGAAAGAAATCCTTCGATAGCGAGAACATTCAGAGTTAGTAGTTGAGTAAGTATAGATTCACTCCGATTACCAAACGGGCGACTTTACAACTTAGGGAGCAGCAGGCCTTGTGTTTGTGGTGAAGGTACTGGAATCTTTTCAATATGAAAATAGGTGGTATCCAAAAGGACAAAAACAGCAACTAGGGATCTGGTGGACTACTGTCATGAGTCACAAGGCATTGGTAGACTGACTCACTCAGATGTTTGGCTATTTAACCTAAGAAGTATGTCTGGATGGATGACTTCACAGTCCAAGATGGTAATATCGATTGTTCATCTAATTCACCAACGTGACCAACCACAATGAATGTCTTTAACCGCCTTATCAAACTTGGATTGCAGCCTTTTCTATCTCTGTATAAAGTCAGTCAGTCCCAGTGTTGGGCAGAGCCCATTGTCAAAAGATCGTTTTGCTAGGATGCTTGCTTGAATCTAGCTACTTCCAAAAAAAGGCATTTTTCACTCTATACGGTATGGCTACAAACCGAATGAAGAAGTCAGAAGCAGTTCATCGCCTGTGGGAGCTTGCTGATAGTAAGGAAGCCATAATCTTTCTATCGGATTGCCTATTTGTCTATCTGTCTGGTGAAGAGAGAATGTAAGATACTCTCAATAGGGCAAGCACCCAATACCTCGTAGAGTCCAAAGCTCCAGCTCAAAGAGTTCAGGAAGACCAACCATCCACACTTGATTAGCTACTGTGCACTTCACCAAAACATGGTCTATGTCCTCCACTACCCCTTCACAAACATAAAAAAAACACTGAGACAATGGGAGCAAATTCCTTGAGACAAGAAGTTCGTTCTCTGCACGGAAGTCTATTCCAATAAGCTTTCCACCAAAAAAACGGAATGCAGGGAATGACCTTAAGCTTCCATACGCAAGAGAAATGAAGACCACCTTCCTCATTAAATGGCTGGCAGACCTCCCTGTATACTTCCTTCATCCTAATCGTCAGAGTGAACAGAAGACCCCCATGTCAAAGTATCAGAACAGATGCTTCTAGGAATTGGTACAGCTGAAATTTCTCGCACCACCTCATCAGGGAGAAAAAAAGCTAATAAACTAAGATGCCAATCCATATTAGGAATGAGATAGTGGGAGAGAGACAAACCTTCCAACAGCTCTGACATGTTCATAGGAATAGGCCTTCTATTCAATGCAGTCCCACCGAGCCAAGGGTCTTATAACAATCGCACCGAATTACCATCTAAAATCTGCCACTGGAAGTTCTCTTTAATAGAATGACTGGCTTTACATATCTCCTTATTAATAGGAAATGAATGGGCAGCAACATAGAACCCATCCCAAGAACCCTCAAACCTCCCTGGAGAACACGGCTCCACAACGTATTTGGTAGCGGATCCACTTTTCCTTATCTGTTAACATATACCTTTCCTCTGCCTATGAGCTAGCTAAAGATCCATCGTTATCCTTTCCGGCAATGGAGGCGGAATCAATGGTCATGTCAGGTTTCAGATTCAAAGAGAGATGTCAAGCAAGCGCCGAATCTGAGTACTCAACTTGCCCGACCCGCCTCTTCCACTAGACCTCGTCTTTCAAAGAGCAGCAGCCCTGCAAGCCTAATAGAACCTTGTTTCCCTATTACTTACTTTTGCTTTGAGCGTCGCACTCCAGCGGCTTTCTTTCCTATGGCTTGGATGGGGGTCCTCAACAAGATCTATATCGGTGTCATTATTTACTTATTTAGACGATAGATGATGATAGAGAGCAGACTGGCTCTGAGGAAGAATATCTTAAGTAGTTGAATCCGCTCCGCTAGGTTAAATTGTATGATCTGAATGTAGGAGGACTGCTGCTGGTGACACAATTTCTTTTGGGTCTGAAGAATGAACTCAGAGCTGCAGTGGAAGTGCAGGTGCCTAACTCAATTAGTGAAGCTGCATCTTTTGCTCAATCAAGTGCGGGAAGGAGTTTTGGAGAGAGGCAGGCACTACATGAACAAGAAGGACAGTAACTAGAATTATAAGTCGGCTGCCCCGCAGCAGCAAGGCTATGTCTCAGTCAAAGTTCGACAAGGGGCAAAACAGTTGCTGTCCTAATAGAAGTTCATGTCGATCCAGCCAAGCCAGTGCCATCATTAGAAAGTCCGGCCATTTTAGTTTCAGCCAGTTCAAGTTAGGGCAAGGAGGAAAGGAAGAGAGTAATGCAAGGATGTAAAGAATGAGGCGCTAGAACAGACTGGCCCGCAGGCTTCCAACCTGACACCGCTTTGCTACTTTTCGAAAGAGGAAGAGAAGTTGCTTGTACGAGACTGCGCCTCCCGGCTGGAAACTCCAATGGCATTTTCGGTAAATGAAAGCAAAGCGAAGCTTTACGACCAAGGAGAGATAAGCATATTTTATGAATGATAGAAGGAGTGCTCCCCGAGCACAGGCTCGCTTGGAAGGATAGAGCGCCGCAAGACAAGATGGCATATTGAAGGGAAGGCTATGAAAAGAATTCTGGTCTCTCGAACGCCTGGCATACTAATACGAGCCGCATACTTGAATACTAGTGACATATTGGAGGAAAGGAGATTATTGGAATACTAGAGGGAGTTACGCCCATAAGAACTGCTGGCTGTAAACGCGACTTGCTCTGCTCCTCCTAAAACCCTTTTCGATAGTAAGATAGATATAGATCTAAAGGGCCTAGAAGGGCAAGCATGGACCGAATAATACACATACTCTGTCTAGATAGACGATTTCTTCTTTCATTTCCACTCAAATAAAAGCACTTTCTTTCAAGCTTATTTGCTTGAAAAAGAGCAAAGCAATTCCAACATAAACTGACACTTTAGGATCCTCTAAGCCTTTCTATAGACCCGTAAGGTACTAAAAACGAAAAACTAGCACTACTAACACAGGCTGAAGAGGATGACCTCGAAAAAGAATACAATTAAAGATGTGGCCTTCCCTCCAAGCACATATATGGATATGGAGCACTCTTTTCCACCCTAAAAAAGAATAGCCAGAGATGGCTTTCTTTCCGTATCAATAGGTAGCCTTCCTTGCCTATGGCTACTTTCAAATGAAAAGGTCAAAAAAGAACTTGATGTAATAGGCTCACTTCATTAATGCTTTCAAACTCGATTGTAAACTATTCCCACCTAAAAGATAAGCTTACTACTTCAAATAGGTAGATGGAAAGAAAGCCATATTTTCCATCTTATTTATATATTCCATTCCAGCCATTGACAGCAACTCACTCTTTTCGAACTGCACTTTGAAAGCCAAACCCAAGAAAGACCATATCAACTACTCTCCAAATAGCAGGATAAATCACGGAATTCAAATGGAAGATAGAAAGAGAAGGCAATTCAAACCTAATGGCCAAACGAATCCAAGACAGAAATACTTATAGCCAGAAAAGAATAACAAGAGAACGAAAACAACTCCATATTCTACTGGCCTGCCTCTCTGATCTACTATCCAACTGCCATGGAAGCACCACTGTTCACCCTAGGCTCACATTCTGGCACTTCGTTCGCTGTGTACTCAAAGGACTTGCTTGTCTTTTGACTCGGGCAAAAACCGCAGGAGTGAATTGACTCGTAATTATACAAACAAATGACCCAGCTGGCCTTCTCCTATCCGGGGAATCATCGGGACATGCTTCACTTAAAGTGATTATACCACATAGTTTAGGGAAGCGAAACCATAGTTCGGGTTAGTTCACGCTAGATTATCGAAGCTTGTAACACCTGTTAGAACACATTAGGAAAGCGCAAAAGATTTCTATTTGGAGTTCGCTCGTTTAGTTGCTCGATCGCTGCCATCCGCATTGGGCTAATTCAAATCCTATGCTCCATGCTCTTGCGGGTTTGCTCCATTTGAACTTGTCCACACTGGCATAACCAGTATCTCCCCGGAACTAAGAGGCATGGATACCCATCTTTATCGATTCAAAGAAATGAATAAGTATCAGCGAGGCGGGGAATACGGGCCCGGTAGAGATAGGGATGATCGGCAAGCGCTACGAGCGGGGCCGATGTTTCGTGTTGTGGGTGGCCATCGGATTGTTCAGCGTGCCCATGCGGATCCCTACCAATGTCCTAGACTACAAGTTCGACAAACTTCCGGCTTGGGTCAGGATACAAAGTTACCCGGGATGGGCTTGCCCTCTGGATCACGCTGGGTCCTTGCTTGTTCCAACGTCATGCTAGGAATGTATCACGTGCCCATGCAAACCAAAGGAAAGCAGATACAACTATTACAGATCCTAGTCCTATTTCCCATCAGAACATAAGGGAGTGGGCTTCCTTTGTAACAGCTCTGTTCTGGTCGTGGCTCACCTCACTGGACCAACGCTTCTGGTCGGAAGCTGGTCGATCGCCTGGTCGGCAACCGGCACAACACCCTTGCCAGTGGGATTTCTGTTGGTTTTCGTACTATGCGCAATGAAAGTTTCCAAAAAAGGAGAGCTCTAAAAACAGCGTTCTACGGGGAGAATGTGATTTTTGTATACTTTGACCCCATACTGGCATGAAACTGATCGGAAAAAGGACCTCAAAAACACCCATTTATTAGGGGAATGTGAAAATTGATGGTTTTCGCCCATACTGGCATGAAACTTTCTCTTTTATTGAGCTCAAAAACAGGCAGAGGGAGATCAGAAAAAGTGTCAAATCCAATAGAACAGAGAACGATGGCCCAAACAGAACAGCTTACTTCCTCTATCCGAGTTGGCAATCAATATCAAGATCAGAGCGCGAGAGCAATGAAACAACAAGTCCACCGTCCCTTCACCAGCCAAAGAAAGGAGAAGACTAAGCAGCTCAATAGGGTCTCGAGTACGACTATAGTACCAAAGCTTGGTGCTTCTACCAGTCAAGCAATTACCACGGGTGGATATTCAATAGAAAGCCTACTTGAGTAGGTCAAACAGCGGGGATCTCTCAGTTCCAATGGCTGGATCTCAGAATCGCGTAGATGGGTAGAAGTAATGGGCAAACGCACCTAAGTTAGAGATTTCAACTACTACGGTAGTGATGGGGTGCCTGTTTACCTAAGTAGGCCTAGTTCTTTCTATAATGAGCATTCGCGTCCGGGGACTTTGATCCAACTTCAGCCGATGGGGAAACGGCAAGGGATGCACCGGTATCTGGACACGTGATGGACCCAGTAGTAAATATTCCTTTGTGGAAGGCTTTGGTTATACCTGGGTGGCAAAGCGAAGTTTCTGGTGGGTAGGTGTCTAAAACAACCCTCTGCAAGGAAGCACGCCCGTATCAATCCTTTAATCGGAGACTAGACTAGCGTTAGGAAGGACAAAGGAGACAGACAGAATTTACATCAGAAAAAAAAGGACTTTTTGAAGTTTGAGTGAGGATAATTGTCTTAAATTTCGGAGAATCGGCTGAAAAAACGCGGAATTGTCTTCGCCTTTGTAAGCGAAAATGTCCAGTAAAGCCTATCTCGCTTTTAGCCTTCATGGTGAATGGCCCACCCTTTCTTTGAACCTTGTCAATGATCGAACGAACTTACAGATATGAACTGAGTGCCATTTGATGAGTAAGATCGAACAAGGGAGAGGGATATGGAAAGGATGAAGTAATGAAAGAGGAAGTCATTGCTAGTAGTAACGACTTGTCACGATCCATTGGTTCATATAGAATCCATGTCCTAGGTCTATCCAAAAACATTCTTTTCGCTAAGCGTATATAATAAAATAGAGTGAAAGGGTCCACCCCGAAACCAAGGGGGTACTAACTAACAGCTGAGTCCTCTCCGAACCGCAGGAGATAGTTGCCCATCATACGGCTCACCAACTTCACTTGCCTCTAAGGGGGGCTCGCTCCGGGCAGGTTCGGATCACTTACTATACACGGCCCTACGAAGGGGTTAGGAGCGTTTTCAAGATGATTCTTTCTTTGTCGAGACGAAAAAGGAACCCATCTTTTCGATTGAAAAATGTGAGTCTGTTTTGCCCACTTTATCCATCCCCCTCTATCAAAATGATCAAAAAGGCATTTCAAATGCTTCTTATTCCCGTGTTTGATCTTATCCATCTCTGCCCCGCTTCCATGTGGGCAGAGACCCCTGTAGAGAATGAAGAGGAGCCAAGGATCTTACTCTCAAGAGTGCTTCGATAGGCTCCACTCTCTCCCCTGAATAAGTCAGGCTCCGTTAGCCTGGGCTGAGATGGGGATAACGAGTCGACGATTGAAGCCCCCAACGTTCTGCCAGACACTGGACAGGGGTAAGCTCTGTAAATGTGTAGAGCCAAGTGTAGTGTGGTGTAGTAGTAGGCACTTCTAGGCCCCTTCCCGGCTACTGGATCACTCCAGTGCTTCGGGTACTACGGACCCTCTGCCATCCATTGCAGCAGAGCCGTTTCATGAGCGGGGGGGCTAAGCGCAGTTCTTTGAATCAAAGGTTTCATGAAATCGAAATCGATTCTTTTTTAGATATCTGGATAGATGGATGGATCTATCTTTCTATTCAGATATCTTTTGCAATCAGCCCCAAATCCTTGATTTGGCTAGGAAACAAAGCACTGCTTTGGGCCCAGGAAGCGAAGGGAATGAGCTCGGCTGCTTCTCCCCCACACTTCTTTATTTCTCCGTGCCCCTTCCGCATGCGCTTCGCGCGCCATTGGCGCTTTGCTCTCCTCTTATTTCTTCATTGGAGGGTTCGGATGGACTTCGCCGTTCTTTCCCAACGAAAATGGAAAGGGTTGTATCACATCGAGATGTCGATTCGTTTTCCGCCCCAAATGAGATGGGGAATTAGTCACCTCTGTCCCTTCATCTTTTTGAAAGGAATCGAGGCCCGGCCCGGCTCGCGTCGTTCCAACAACCGACGGGGAGCACCTCAGTATACGATCGCGCGCAGTAACTGGGAGTCCTATTACACCTAAGGCCAACTTCCATTCACCAAACCCAGGTTCATCTCGTGTAGTGATTGTGGACTCGTACAAGGATATGGAGTCGACGGTTGATGTATCAGACTCGACCCTGTCTTTCGTAGCATGCATTCCCATCTATGTTGCAACTGATTCGGTAAGCTACGTGTCCGGTGCACGGAAAACTGCCTTCGGTCTCCCAACCTTACTCATGGCAACCTTCCGGCCGCCCAACGACCTATAACGCTAGTCACTACTCCCACTGGGGCTAGGAAGTAAGCCCCACAACCCAAAGCGGCGAAGAACAAATAGAATTTGCTACAAAAGCCGGCTAACGGGGGTATTCCTGCGTATGAGAACATTGTAATGGAGAAGGTCATAGCCGAAATAGGATTCGTTTTGGCTAGAGCGCCCAAATCCGCTATATATTTGACACGGGTTTGCCGTAATGCTGGAACTATGGCGAATGCATCTATCGTCATTGATGCATAAATAAATATACCAATTAGTAGTGATTGAATTCCTTCTATGGTTCCACATGAGAAACCAGTACGAATATAACCTACATGTCCAATCGAACTATGAGCTAGAGGTCTTTTGACTTTCGTTTGGGCCATGGCGGCCAGTGCTCCTAAGATCATAGAAGCAATGCTGCAGAAAAAGAAGATTTGTTGTAATGTACCCCCATAGGAAGCAACAATAGAAACACGTGACATATTTGCAGAAATAGAGATTTTAGGCGCAATAGAAAGGAATGCTGTCACCGGGGTGGGTGAACCCTCATAGATATCAGGTGCCCACATATATAGAGTCAAAAGAGAGATTGAGTCCGAGGGAGAGGGGGGTTTTCTTGGGGCTCGAGAGATTGAATAGATAGGGCCCCACAAGTTGTTAATTCGCCGCTGGGGAATTCACACAAAAGGGAAGGACTTATTCTCAACGAAAAAAGTGCTCTCTGAACCGAACGTGAAAGTTGTTTTCCATCAGACGGCTGTTCACGTAACTCCACTCTCGGCTTGGATTATATATCCATTTGGTCCGCTCTCGGCCATTCCACACGCTGCCTAGCAGAGACGTGGTTATCTGAAGTGGATTCTCTCTTTTGTAGTAGATGCCGAACCTGCTGCTCAGTGGGCGGGCGCAG
Source organism: Triticum urartu (assembly GCF_056163025.1). Taxonomy (NCBI): domain Eukaryota; kingdom Viridiplantae; phylum Streptophyta; class Magnoliopsida; order Poales; family Poaceae; genus Triticum; species Triticum urartu. Next base: position 331,998,414 of record NC_141873.1, on the reverse strand, counting down.
CAGCTACATGGACCCCTTTCTTTATGTTGTTGCCAGCGCTTTCCCGGGCCGAGCCGGAATTCTTTATTAGAACGTCGGCAGGCAAAGCCCGAAGGAAGGCTGCTATCCCCTCGGCCTTCTTCCTTTTCGATGAAAAACAAATCGACATCTCAATCTCCGAAAGCGTTTTCCTTACCCAGCTAATATCCCCCCCTTCGTCGAGCCTTTCCTTTAGTGGTAAGGGATATGCACCTTATCTGAACGTCGGCAGGCATTCCGGAATTCTCCTTTTTTAGCCCTGGGTGAACATAGGCTCAAACATGATTGGAGGGGTCCTAGCTACGCCATGCGTTCAATAAAAAAAAAGCAAGCCTCTGGGAAGCTGCAGGGATTACAAAAAGAGGGTGCTTTCCTGTGTTGCACTGAAAAAAGGACAAAGGAGAAGACGCTCTTCGACTTTCTTTCTTCCTCCCGCGCCCGCCTAAGCCCGGCCCGCGTTAGAGGGGAAGATTAGCAAAGCGGAAAAAGACAGAGGGAGGGGGAGCTGCATCTTATTCTCTTCGCGAGAACTTCAGGATCGGAGAAGCATTCGGAAGGGGCGAGGCCTTCATTTCGTTGGCAGAAGCAGAAACGATCCAATCCATTCGGGGCTTCGGGGAACCCAAAAACGAACTCTGTTTACTTTTTTCATAGATAGATGATATATATAGGAATAATATATACATCCCTTTACTTTAGATGTCTATGTATCTATTTTGGAATCATCTCCCGATTCTCTTTTTTTTCTAATTCGCACTGCTCTTTCTCTCTAAATTGCATCAAAGAAAATAGAGAGAGAGAGAGAGCAGATGGATCCTATCCCCTATAACGAACACTCATTCCTATCTATTGATAGAAAAGAAAGATCTTCGTCACGGACTTTTTCTTTGTTCTTTTTTTTTTAGATTGGAGGAATTCCTCATATCCAAGGCAGCTCCCCACAAACACCCCACCCATATGACTATGCCCCCTTTTGAATCGACAGTAGATTGGGCTTCATAGCTACTTTCATTCTAAAGACGAATATTAGTCAATAGGCAGGCTTCTTTCAGTAGCAAACATATTCATTTTCACCGGGCTCCGCGCACCTTTGGTACTTCTGGAGGGCAAGCAGTTTTATAGTGACTTTTTTCTTAGGGTAGGGCGACGAATACTTCCAATTCCGGAAAGGTCATTGGGTCGCCTTTGGAAGCTAAAGCGAAAGTTGTAGAAAGCCGGGAGAAAAAGCGAAAGCTTGCTCGAAACGGCCTATACCCTAACCCTCGGAAGCGAAGACGCAAAGCGTCACTTTTTTCAAAAGGAAGGAGTTTTTTCTGACTGAATCCATCCATAAAGCCGCCAAGGAAACGAAGTTCGTTCCCTTTCATCAAGTGGGTAAGGTAGGCAAACCACTTAAGCTTTGCCTTAGACTGACGGAACAAAGCTAAGAAGTAGGCTGAATGGAAAAAGGAAAGGGACAAGGGCGGTCGTCGCTTGGCGCGAAGGCTGCTGGTTCGGTACGGTACTAAAGGTCCTCGGACTTCCAGGCGGTTTTTCTTTTGGGCTGCTGTGAACCCTTGGATCTCGCCAATACAGCCTCCTATGGTTTTCGTTACCGAGATATCTTTTCTTTTTTCCCAGGGATTTTTTGGGTAATCAGCTCCCATGCTGCAAACAGTCAAATCTGAACCTTGTCGCTCTTCTTTCCTCGTGGGCAGGAAGCACACCAGCAGCGTGCGTTGCGTGATTCCACTGTGTTTTTTGCACTTGACTGGGTGGACAGTTGACCGGAAGATAACTTCGATTCGCCCGGCCAGCAGGCGGGCGGCGTGCTTATCTTGTGTGACAACACTACAGAGCGAGTAGCTCTTCTAGTCGGGCAGCTGTGTGACAACACTCCTGAGAAAGCGGCGCTTTTGTGTAACATGCTATGGTCTCAACGCCCTTACGAGGTAGTGATGAGTTTCACGCGCTCTAAGCCCGGCCCGCGCGCAGTTAGGAGGATTGGCCGCTATCTGAGCGGTACCACCCACCCTACCCTACTACCTATAGGGGGCCGTCCGTCCTACAGCCGCCCGAAAAGGAACTGCAGTAATCTTGAATAGGAATCCTACAGCGATAAAAAGAATCCCCATAAAAATACCACTAGATCGAGCACCAGTGATTTCGTATCCGGTCAAAATCTTGGCTAATTGATCGAAGTGGGTAGCTCCAGTAGACCCATAGATCATGGAACAAATAGGGTGGGTAGGCCCAACCACCACACTACACGTATAGACGCGAACCCCCCTCCTTACCGTACGTGCGACTCTCACCGCATACGGCTCGCACAAAGACTCCAAAATCCATCCCGAGCTTTTTATTCCACCTCTCCCTCCTCTCCAATCCTCGATCAAACTAGCCTTCCCCAGCAAGAAAACGTATCCGCTTTAGCAACAAAGCGCTCATCCCTTGCTTGTTCTTGAGCGCGCAAGGCGCTCAAGACGGTGATTCTTGCTTAAAAAAGGGCTAAAGCACTCCAGCTTCGAAGCTGGAGTTTGCAACTTCAAAACTACAGGTTTTAGCCCTCCTGCTGGGTGGGCGCTTCCTTCGTCTATCGTATGTCTCGCTTGGCTTCGTCCCGAACCAAGGAGGCATGATGGCGGGCGCGTGCGTGTGCCGACTGCAGAGACTACAAGCCGACGCCGGAAGCGACTCGCTTCTATTCTCGATTGGATATAGATGGGGAATCTCTATAGATCGTCTTTTTTCGACAACCTCTCTAAAACGCATACGAGAAAATTGCACTTCACGGCACGGCAAAAAAAAAGAGCTTCGCTCGGTTGGCCCTCCTAGGCTTCCGCCTACTTTCTCTTCTCTTAAGTCTACAACAAGTGGGAGAGGCAGGATTCGAACCTACGTAGAAAACCTTCAACAGATTTACAGTCTGTCGCTTTTGACCGCTCGGCCACTCTCCCCTTCCCGGGGATACGCCCTCCTCAAACAAAGGGTTCCTGAATAAGAAGGATGGCGGCCTTCGTTCTTAAGTTAAGAAGAGCAGATGGAACTATTAGATTTGCTAGCGTTCCGGGAGAATAAATAAGGTCATTTAGTAAGTTCATAACAATTTATGTAAAGCAAGGGGCAAAGCTTCTACGACAGCTTCCCCCTCATTGCCATCGTCGGCCTTCCCCAGCTCCCCTCCTTCGTCGCTTCTGGCTAAGCATCTTTCGGCGGAGGAAAGGAGGCGACTAGTCGCTTCTGGCGAAGCAGCGAGTTCATGAGCAAGTGAATGAACGAGCAGCGAGTGAAGTGCAACAGTCGTAAGTAAGGCTCGCCATGTTCCTAAAAGGAGTGACCATCTTTTCTTCCCTTCTACTGACACTGAGCGAGCAGCAAGCATAGGCAATAGTTTCCGTAGGGGTGGGGCGCAAGCAAGCGTTTTCAGGCTCCGCTAGCTAGCGTACTCTTCTGCTATCAATGAAACCGAAAGAAAAAACCAGTGCCCTTTCGTATAGATCGAGACGCAGTACTTTTTCTTTACTTCTTCCATACTAGGAAGAATGGAAGGAAATCCTTCGATAACACTTCTTCCTTATTTGAAGAAATGATATCCGACGCCCGTGGAAACTCTTTCATTTCAAAAAAGTTCTTCTTCTTAAGAAGCAAATAGCATTTCCTATTGATTTGTCCCCTGGACTAGACCTATGTAGATTCGGAATTATCCGTCGCTACGCTGTTCCCAAGGACTAGCAAAATCGAAATAGCGAAATTCTTGGGTCATCTCAATGGGTTCAGAAACCACACGTTTCTCTGGATCATCATAGCGTACTTCCACATATCCACTCAGAGGAAAGTCTTTTCGTAATGGATGACCCTCGAAACCATAATCTGTTGATATACGGCGTAAATCCGGATGATTGATGGAAGAAACACCAGACATATCCCATACTTCTCGCTCCCACCGGCCGGCTGATGGAAATAGACTGACTACCGGAGATATTCGTGTTACTTCGTCTGCACTTGTTTGTACACGAATGCGTGAGTTATACCGAGTACTCAGTAAATTATGGACAACTTCAAATCTTCGTTTTCGAGAGGGATGATCCACTCCGCAAATATCGATCGAAACTTGAACCCTTGTATAGGTATGCCATTTTAGAAAGCACAACAATGGAAATGGGTAGTCAGTATTGGTATAAGATCTATTCCCATGTTCCGATCTTTTCATTTTATGTACCCATTTCTTGGGTAAAATCTCCCAACTATATTGGAAAATGGATTGGTTATCCATAAATGAAAATAAAGAAAGCTTTATTTTGGTTCCGCTTCTTGCTCTAAGCAGAAAGACTTGTCGGAAATCGCCGGTTGGGTTGGTCCGACCAAGAAAGGCATGGGAGTGGAGAGGCAGAAGTGAAAGACTGGCTACCAATAAAGATCCAAAACTGCACACTTTATATAGTTATGTATCCAGGATCGGCTGCATGCTCTAGTGTTGAATCGGGTATAGAACCCAGGATGCTTGGTTACAATTCCGAATCCGCTAAACCATCGCTCGGGGAAAAGTATTATACAGAGCATTAGTACTTATTCTGATCCTTTCCTTATATTTAGATTCTAGTAGTTTATTTCAGTCGTATTCGTATCCTTACTGCGGTTTAGTAAGGGTAACAAATAAAAGTATGCAGGTTCTATTTTATTGTTCCGAGACATATGATGATAGCATTGAGAATGAGAAATCTTTGCAAAATGCACGTATTATTAAGGAGTTCTGGAACGATTACTACGCTAAGCTGTTGGATATTGACAAAACGAAAAAGACTTCTAATGTTGATATGTATCAGGATGATGTTAGAAAGTTGTTGATTAATGAAAAGAAGAATCAAAATGGTGTGTTTTCCGATACTGAATTAATAGATTTACAGAATCAAATTGCAAATTGCACAATGAAGTTCGATGAGGATAATCTATTTAAAGTAACTCCTAACATAGTAAAGTTCTTGATTAATAAAGATCAGCCTAACGCTAAGCAATATCTAAAGGGTTGCCTACCAAGTAGCTTACCTATGCTTAAGATGTTTGGTATCTATACGCTTGAGGCTATCATGATTCATGTACTAGGCTTGGTATTCAACACTCTTCAGGAATCATCCGCAGTTAAGGCAGCTAGATTTATAGATCAACTTAATTCAACTGTACGAGAACAAGCAAGGTTTCTACAATACAAAGCACCAGGTAGTGGTAAGGTGGAAGCAGTACTCACTAGTAAGGTAGAATCAGTTAAGGATGTTGTTCAGCCCAAAGGTGCTAGCAAAAAAGAGAAAAAGAAAAAAATTCAGTGTCATTATGATATCGGGAAATACTTGCTCCAATTCATGATTGAAAGAAATGTTCTACATATATCAACAGATAGGGGAGTAACAAAAGAAGATCCAGTGCTGGTTCTTAAGAAAGGTCAAGGGTATATAGAGAATTCTTGTTATGTTATGTGCAATTTGAACATAAATCTGCTCCCTATCAAACTCAATCTTCCGATGCTTTGCAAACCCTTGGATTGGCAACCAGCAGAGAGGGGGTCTGATCCTGATACATTATCGGATCTGATAGGAGGTTACTTATGCAAACCCACGGGGGATATCTAGAATCACTTTCGGCTATTAACTTCCCATGACTTAAACCACTTCTATATAAAGTTACATAAAAAAGAATACAAGCAGATGTGTGATATTTTGAATGGGCTTCAGTCTCAAGCGTTTGAAATAAACAAAAGGCTCTTGAGATTTCTGGAAAAGAATCGTCAATGTTTAGTTGAGTGTGGGCTTCTTTTACCAAATGCTCTGGCTCGCGTGAATCCGACAGAAGCCTCAGACATATTGAGGGAGTGCTACTTCAATAACGTCAAAGGTATTAATAATGCTTGTAGCTATAACATACTGTTAAATAAATTATTAAAACAGGTGCAGCAGGCTAGTTATGAAGATTTTTTAATAAGACTTGCGTCAGCATACGAAGGTTATCAATTCTATTTGCCAGCATTCATGGACTTCCGTGGTAGAATCTACCGTTCAGGTGTATTGCATTTTCATGAGCGTGATTTGTCAAAAAGTTTATTACTCTTTTCTGCCGATCATCCTCAACCTCCAGCACAAAACCACCTGTCGGAAAAAAAGAATCTCAGTCAACACTTAGCATGTGCTGCAGCCTTTAAGTATCCAAAGTTCTCGAACTTAGATGATGCCCTTAAATGGTATAACGAACACCAGACTGAAATGTTTACTTCGGACGAAAGTTTCATTCAATTTGCTGCGCAAGCTAGTGATCCATTTTTTTTCATAGCCAAGATCCTTTCTCAGGATGAAGGAGTGAGTAATTATCATCAGGTTCCAGTGACCCAAGATGCGAGTGCGAGTGCATATCAAATTATGAGTTATCTCTTGCTTAACTTAGAAATGGGTAGGAGAACGAATCTTCTTCCATCTTAAGACGGTAAAATCCAAGATGTGTACATGTGCTTGCGGGATGAGCTTAATAAATTCTTGGATACCAGATTGAATAATGTTAGTAGTAGTAATTAGAAGAAAAAACTCATAGATTCTATGTTAACCAGAAAGTTCGTCAAAGGATTGTTTATGCCATCTCCACAGGGGTCCGTCCGGTTCTTCCTCAAATGGGTTGCCTCAATCTTTATCAAAGTTTTGGTATCTAGCTTATCCAGCTACAGTATAGTATACTCCTTCCTTGCTCGATAGAGCTCTTTGAATCCGCTTCAACTAAATGCGTAAAATAGAGTAATTTCTTCAAAAGCCAGTTTCTTTCGAGAAGGCAGGAGGCCCATAGCGAGTTACAATAGTGCCAGTTCTTGTATGGAAGGCCGTAATTCCGGTAACCTCGACTGCTCTAAGAATGATCCGGGCTAGCCGGGCACATCACATCAAAGTTAGGTCATTTGTCAAAAACATGGCAAATAGCTCAGTTGGTTTGGTAAGGGAGCTATTCTCTCACTTAAACCACTCCCATATTAGGTATTCTATCTCGTCTTAAAGTTCCCCCGCATTACCCATAACTTACCACCTGTATCTCCGGAACTCAAATCGCAAAATGACAATGCTTTCGATAGTCTGTACTAAATTACTTTGTACGAATGCACATCTCGGCCGTCGGGTAGCTGATCACCATTTCAAAGTCTATATCCGTGGTTCAAGAAATGGAATTGCTATTCTCGATTCAGACAAGACACTGATTTGTTTACGAAACGCTCTTCATTTTATAGGATCTCCCAGTCGTCAAAAAGGCCGTTCCTTCTTTTTAAAGACCAATCATTTATTTATTTATGAGATAATGGAAGAAATGGCGAGCTATTTAAGAAGCTATTTAAGAAATGTGAATTCTCATTGTTTCGATGATTCTCAATGGAAGATCGGGGCGTTTTTGACCAAATCTTTTGCAAATAAAAAAAAATTCCGTTCAAGAAAGAAGAAGATCAATTTTGGGTTGAACCAACAACCTGATTGTGTGGTTATTCTGAATGCAGATAGAAAGTCTTCGGTTATACTGGAAGCTGATCGATCACAAATACCTATTCCATCCTTAGTTGATTCTACGATCCCATGGGAATCCTATAAAAGAATCACTTATCCCATCCCAGCGAATGATCCTATACAGTTCGTATATCTATTTCGTCATTCGATCATGAAAACAGTGATTCTTGAACAGAATGCGATTAGTAGAGAAGCGCAATCTCTCAGAGTCACTTTGAGTACGGGGAAGTCCGCAGGAGGGATGAGATCCGCCTGCTACTCCACCTCTTCTTCTTCCCCAATAGACGAAGAAGAAAATAGGGCCAAGGCGCTATTGGAGATGCGCAAAAAATATCCATCGGGAGATGGCGCTGACGCTGACGCTAACGCTCGCAAGGCGGTTTTGCAGGCAATTTCTAAAAATACTTTTTTTTTCGTTGAGCTCATAACCCGGTTTGGGCCGATTGACTCTGAGAGCGATCGAGGGGTCGCGGGCTCACACCTTGCTTTTGCGCATAGGATCGAAGAGATCCTAGAATTTAATGGAAAGAGCAGCGGCTCTCTGAAAGACCTCATTGATCTTAAATTGGATTTGGAAGACGCCTCTAAAAGAGAGGAGATTCTACTTCCATATTTTTCCTCAAAAAAAGAGGCAAAGTCCTAGCGTGATACAAAAAGAAATAATGGGCAAGGGCGGGGAATGATAGGTTCATAGATGTGGAGTAATCAGTTCTTCATTTGAAGAGTTAGTTGGCTGGCCTACCGGCCCGCAGATGTAGAGAGGTTGCCCCCACCATCCTCTTGAACTGCGAAATCAAAGCGATTCCTGTTGATGGAAGAAAGGCTAATTTCGTTTGATCCGATCCGCCTATGCCAGTTCGAGTCTGGCGAGTCGCTATCATCTGTTGCCCTAACTTTTTCTATTAGCTCATCTTGTCCGTAGTGATATTTTGGAGAAGGAGCAATTACCGGAGTGAGAAAGGTAGAAAGAAGCAATCACGAAAGCTAGTGCTAGTTGTGGCTTTTTGTACTAATCTTGTTTGTTCGGTAGCTCGCATCAGCAGCTTTAAAAGGAATAGAAAACGAGGCTTTTTCCACCACACCAGGGGCGGGCATTACGCTCAAGCAGGGGAAGTCAATTTGACTGCTGCTCGAGAACCTGTTTGAACAAGAAGAAGTAGCATGGCTCCAGCGGGGCAGAGCCAATTGGCTACGACATGGTGACCGAAATACAAATTTTTTCCACCACTTTGCAATTGCAAGAAAAAAGAGGAATCTGATCAAGTACTTGATGAGCGATACTGGAGATCGAATAGAAGGTAATGACTTACTCGATGCACATATTTAGGGCTATTTCTCTCATCTGTTTAATACGCAATTCTCTTCGATAAGAAGGGTTCTCTTGTGTTCCAGGGTTGATTAAGCGTCTGGTGGAACAGGGATACATTGTGTGAGGCCAAATTGCCTGACGAATTGATGAATATGGCTCAATATAGACTGGTCCAGGTATACCAGTCAGTCTTGAGCCACCAGGATAGCCTTCCACATATCCTGTTCCTCCCTTGAGTGGTAACTCTTTTCTAACCTTAGAATCCTGAACCAATTTGCTCCAAAGACTCTGTCATTGAAAGGAGTCCATAGGTTGATAAAATAGGTTTTCATGAAAACCACACGTAGATAGAAAAGGTAAGAGTTACACGTGCCAGAAGCGAGGAATACCGCTCGGAAGCCCGATTGAACCTGTCCTCATTCACTGCTATTTCCATATATTGGATGCCAAGCTTGAAAGGGTAATGGTCCGAGAGGATGGGGCCGTAGTCTTCTATTACGCACGCTACGCAGACGATATGGTCTTCGGCTTACCGAGAGGGGATAAGTCCACGCGAGTCACCCAGGGTCTCAAAAAGGTCTTAGCTAGAGTCCTTAGGGAGCTCCTACAGGGCTTCACTTCTACTGAAATTTCCAGAAAACAACCAGGGAGGCTACAAATTATCGGCTTGCCCCTGTCTCTGAAAAGTGAAGGTCAGCTCCACGTGGGTATTCCATCCAAACGATGGGAGAAGAGGATGACACTTGTTCGTATTGAAAACCGGAGACGAAGGGAAAGAGGTTTGATTGGAACATGTTCTACAAGAACTCCTGTGTAGAACACGCCCGTATCTATTCTATGGGCTGGCTTCAGGCCAACCCTACTGCTGAAGTAGAAAGCATCATATTCCGGTTTTTCCAACACTTGATCAGGAACCGGGCGCAGAAATTCCTTGAAGAGAAGGGGATGCCTACAACCAATGCCTAAATAAAGGCATATGTCGAAAAGTGCAACTACTAATAGATTCAGTAAAGGAAGGCCCGGAACGGGCTGAGCTACTGCCCGAAATAGAAGAGGACGACTAGAGTAGAGGAGCCTAATTCCAATCCAAACAATTGACGAGGGAGTCTAATTATTTTTCCGTTCTTGATTGTTTCAATTGCACTTTCTTCATTGGAGGGTTGCTTGGAAAGTGCGATAGTTACGGCGCTTGGAGTATACGGATTGAATTCTTCCTTCTTCTATAGGTCTTTCTGGGCGGCGAGGCGGAAAAAAGGTGTAGAGAGGGAGAAGGTACATAAAAAAAAACGATTTCTAAGGTAGAAAAGAGGCATCCACCAGTCATTGAGAACAGCTAATCCCGGAATTAGCAGGCCGGTATGCGAAGAGAATTCGGTATTGAATCCGCGAGGCCAGGTGAAGAAAAGTCCAATATGGGTGGATTACCTTTTTCTGAAGGATAAGTCTCTGGGACTGACTGAACTGAATGTATAGCGTCAAGATAAGAAGCATGGTAGTCGAAGATGTACCTTGTGGGGTGGGGTACGAGTAGACCAGACCAATGATGAAAAGCATAGATACGAGCATGGCCTCCCTGTCTCAAAAGCAGGCCGCCAAGGGTGCTCGCATGAAGCATTTCTCACTCATAAATAAGTAGTTATCACAAATTTAGAAACATGCTCTGATTTCTCTTATCGAATTTCATTCAGATTTTCCAGTATTCGGAGTTGCTTGGGAAAAGGTCTAGTCAGGGTCGGTTCTGTTCGGAGTTTCGGGTTGATCGGAAAAAAACACCCTAATTAAGACTTTTGTATAGTTTGTGTCAACCTGAGTTTGGTTAAGTGCCCGCCCGCCTAGATAGATACATAAGTGTCAGTTTGAATGAAGTCAAGTGTAAACCGTGTCAACAACGAGAAATTGAAGTGTAAATCTGGATGGTTTGAAGTGGAAACCTTAACATGCAAAAGTGTCTACCTCATTAGAAAAGCAAGTATCTACCGGCGATATATTCATTCGAGTATCAACCGGCGTCAACCAGTTGTCAAACTCCAAATATTTCGTTCGTAGGGGCATGAAGAAGTTGCTAAACCGGTTGTAAAGTGGCTCTGATAAAAACCATCATTGCTTTATTTTTTACTTTTCATCTAGTAACGTGCATGAATGGATATGGTGGGTAAGATTTGAAAACGTTTGACATCAACCGGGCTCTACTTTGCTTTTACTTTACTTCACTTGCCAGGTCATTGTTGTCGATATTGAGGTGAGGACTCTCTCTTTATTCTCGTTTTATTTCTCACTAAATGATCTAACAAACGCATGATTTGATTACTAAATATTGAGTCATTGAACGAATATTCGAGTAAATTCACCTTTTTCTATGAAAGCAAGGATTGGGCTGGGTTGCTTATTCGTCATCACGGAGCAACCCGGTACCTTTTCTTAGGCGAGCGACTGAGACGAGAGCTTTCAATTATGCCGTTTTGGTCAAATCCCAGGGCTCTTTCTGATTTGATTAAATACTTCTATGTTGTATGATAATAGAAAGTCAAGATCTCACTCGCTTTTTCTGCTTTGTATTCTCGGCTGTTGCCTTTTTCCACATCGATTGCTATAGGAGTTCCATCCTCAACCTATGTATGCTCAAAGAACTGGATCACGGAACTCTCAGCCCTTCGCCCCAAGGCTACGAAAACGTTTCTACTCCCTTTCCCTTCCCAACGTCATATCTTTCTTCGACAAGAAGGAAAGATCACTCTCTATCTAAATGATAGAACCACTGGCACGGTACCTTTCACATTGGTAAGTCAAATCCTGGTGAAGACATCACGAGCAATGACACGACGACATCATCTCCACTTCGTAGCCCATCGGTCTTCATTCATTGAAGCCAGGGCATTGACTGACTTTCAGCGATCGCTATAAGAAAGACATAAAAAAAGTTCTCCTAAACCTGTTCCTTTCCGTTACTACTACTTGGAATTGGAAGTCTAGGAGCAGGACTAACCTTTTTCTTTCGTTTAAATAAAGTCGAGATGTAGCTTTCTCTATCTCAAGAAATTATTCCACCTCCATTCATTGGAGAACAAAGCGTTATCTGATTAGATCCTTGCTTCAAACTCAACCGAATCAAGTTTCAAAAATAGATGTGGAAGAGGCAAAGGGAAGAGCGGGGTTGCCGAATTGTTTCTCAGAGCCGGACGAAACATCTATCTCTATTTACAATACCCTTACCCCCAAGAAAACTTTGTCGAAAAAGGTTGTCATCGTAATAGGGATTGCACCTCAACATGGCAGCCCTCAATTCTGCCAATTGTGTGTGACTTGTACTCTTCTAGGCTTCCTCTTTGCCTCAAGTGATTAAACTCATCAACTACACCAACCACATTTCTTACCTCAAACCTCTCTACAATCTCTTGAATTCACTCTTGCCAAGATACTTGTCCCCTATTCACTAAGAAACTGTTGTACCAGCTTTCAGCTCTCCCCCTAAGGTGCATAGCCGAAAGTTCTACCTTGTACCAATCCGTAACTTGGTACACCGAAAAGTAATGTTCACACTTTTGTATCCAAGACCTGGCCCCTTCAAATATTGGAAAAGAAACTCTAGGAGGTTGATGTATCTGCTGGCCATATTGATATTGATTTTGCGGCCTTTGTTCTTGCAGGTATTGGTACGGGTCATGCTGTTGAGTTGGAAGCGGTTGGTTAAGGTAAGTATATATTGGCACTTCTGGTTTCATGGAATTTCCAGCATAGGGCAAAAGTATTGGTTGGGAAAATGGGATATTTGGTATTGAATTGGGTCTTGGTTGTGGTGGTGGAGGTGCAGGATTAGGTCTAATATTATCATGTTTTGAGCTGTGAGGAAGGCCATAGGTGGCTGGAAACAAGTGTTCGTGCCAAGGTTTTGAGGGGGATAGAGAGGGTTATTTTTGTGATTGGGTCTTTTAGTTGCTTTGCTACTAGAGGTCTAGGTGGTCAGGGGTTTAAAGGTCTGGAATAGGTGTGAGTGGTGGTCGTATTCAGTACCAATGGTACGGTAATTGGAGGTTCAGGCGGTTCAGGCCTAGGATAAGAGCTAGAGGCTTGTTGAGGGGTAGCCATGGTTTCAGCTTCACTGGCAACAGCTGGTAGGGACATTTGTTGTGGTGTTCTAGGAAAATGAACCATATTGCCCCTAGTTGTGTTAATCGAGCTATGCTCTTCTTCAACGCTCCGCGCCTTCAAAAAAGTAGTTTTGTTGCTTGCGCTTTAATTTAGGAGTTTCAACTTAACTAGCATATGTGCATTTGGGTTGTTGGCATATGTCGGCTACATACTGGATGCTTTTCCATCATTGTTCGACTTGCACAGAAACAATGGGTCCCTTCTGGTTTCTTTTTCTCCCTCCAAGTTTGTTCTTCACTGTAATGTGTGTCAACTCAACAAGAGTGAGCACACCCTTCCTGCTGGTCTTCTTCAACCTTTGTCTGTTCCATTACAACCTGGGTCTTCTATTTCAATGGATTTTCTTGAGGCACTCCCCAAGTTTTATGGTTATAGCTCAATACTTGTGGTCGTGGACCGTTTTACTGGCTCATTTCATTCCTCTATCTCACCCTTTTAGCTGTATACCCTATCTTGTATCCAGTAGTAAGTCTACTCTTCTTACCCCCTCTCCTCTACCTTTTGTGGCCCATCTATTAGCTTTTTGACCATCTTTGAGTCATAGCGAGACGGCTCTATCTCTTTTCACAAGTACAGCCGTAAGTACAGTTGCGGGCGTCAACGATCAGCAGTACTGAGCTACAGAAAGTCTATCGAATTATAGCTACGGAAAGTCTATTGAAAGGACCTAATCAAAGGCTACTACAGCTATAACTGACCCGCCTATGGAATCTATTGGCTCGGCTGAACCGACATGAAATGAAAGAGAGGAAGGCGGAAGCTATTGGCAAATAGAGGGGGGATGTTCTCCGTGTCTTTTAGCCCTCACTAGATGACAACTTGCTTACTTTTCACTTCTTCTTAAGCTTGGCAGACTAGTTCCTGACTGACTTGATAGTGCGATGAGCTTACTTGCTCTAGTTCTATCCTCAGGATTTACTTACCTGAGTACCTAGCACCGAGGATCGATGTAATTTACTTTCAAAAAGATGCTGTTGATGCTAACACGCATATAAATAGATGTTCCCCACTGCTTGCTCCTCTTACCCGAATGGGGTTATATGCCTTAGTGAAACTCAGGGTAAAGTGGCAGAGGTATGACCTCGGGAAGAAAGAAAGATCGGGCGGGGAAAACGGGGTTCGAACCCGCTACTTCTGGCGTGACAGACCAGCACTCTAACCAACTGAGCTATTTCCCCCTTTCGTAACTACTGTCGATTCAACAGTCACCTACCGGTTACCTTTGTAACTATACCAAAGTAGCTGTACAACAGAATGCCCTTCGCCTTTAGTACTTTTCTTATATATATTATGTTATATACTAAATGTGTCAAAGCAATAGAACTTATTGAAAAAAAAAACAAGCCCATCTTTCTCAAAAAGGAAGAGAGGGTGCGCCCCCCCAGAGAGAACCCCATTCTTTCAAGAAAGTTCTAATTAATTATGTAGAAAAAGAAATAAGGAAAATAGGAGTAAGCGAGTAGGGTCAACAAGATTCTAAACGAATACCACAAGTGACGGAACCGACGATGATGAAGAGATAAGGGGCGAAGGAGATTTTTTCTATTATTCCAATTCTTATTTATTGATTATCTAATTTATTTAGATCCATATTCATTTTCATTTGCAAATACAAACTCTCTTTCATTTTCTTTTTACTTTTGCGCTAAGGATAAGGGAACTGAGAAAAAAAGAGCTGGCTTGGCTGGTACATCAAGCATATGACATATTGCTTGTTCGGTGTGGTACACATATCTGTCAATGTCAATCAAGTAAGAAAATGCATTCCCACTGTCTGAGGAAAAGGTGAAGAATTGCAATTTATTGAGCTTGTAAGGCCCGTTGAAGTCCCCGAGAAAGGGTATAAATAGGGCTATAAGTAGGCCGTTTGCTATTGCAATAAGGGCTGCTCGCCTTTCCTTTTGACGGCTTGGCTTCCTATCGCTCCTATGTAGTGGTCGGCCTTAAAAGGAGTCTTCCTACCATACCATCATGCATGCCTATGTTATAGTGCGTTAAGCTTCGCCAGAAGCAAGCAAGATGATGAAGCGAAGCTTCGTAGACAAGGCTCGTTCCGTGCTTGACTTACGAGCTCGTGTAGTAAGGCCTCACCCTACTTCAATAAGGGCTTATGCACTCCACTCGTAAACGAGCGTTAGAGCTTTTTGAGCGAGCGAGCGAAGCCTTCCTGGAGCTTCCCCCTTCCCTCACCCGAGAATTGCATTTCCGCTTCAGCTTCCCCGGTTTAGTTGGTTTGGAGGATTAATTGATTGGATACCCAATCCGCATAATCTTTCAAAGTCACTGCTTCTACGACGATAGGCGTAAAGGCATGATTAGTTCCACGAATCTCACTGCACTGACCATAGTAAACTCCTTCTCGTTGTACCGAGATGGAGGTAAGATTTGAACGACCAGGTACAGCATCACATTTGACACCTGAGGAAGGTACAGCCCAACTATGAGGTACATCAGCGGGTGTTACAATCATACGTAGATGAGTTTTGGCTGGTACAACCACTCTATTGTCAACTTCTAATAAACGTGATTGACCCAATTCTGGATCATCTTCTGGAATCATATAACTGTCAAAAGTGAGTGACTGTTCATCGGAACTGTTATAGTCCGAATACTCATAAGGTTGGGTCGACGCCCGCCTCCCCCCAAACTTGACTTGCAAGTTTCCCCGCAAAAAGCTCTCCACGCCTACTCTTATTTATAAAGAGCACTATTCTTCTTTAGTTAGGTAGTTCTCCCCCCTCTATGAGACCGTAAGACCCCGGTGGAATCGAAGGCCCGCTTACTATTAGGCAAGAGGGGACCCTTTCTCGCCCAGCCCTACCTACATCAGTGAAGCTGGAACCGAGGAAGACAATGTTCAACACACATGAGACAAAATGAAGGTATGGGACGGCCAGTTCACCACGGAAAGGGATGCTAGTCGGCTTTGGCGAAGTTGTAGGCCCCAATAGATCAGATCTCAAGAGTGATTCCTCACCTATCCTGCCAGGGGCCAAGTCGAAGGCTCGAGTATAGATTCCCTATGCTCATGTGAACGGCCGGCCCGTAGATCTAAAAGGATCCATAAAAAAGACCGGAAAGTATGTTTGTCCACGAAAAAAAACTCGTTCATGAGACCTCGAATTCCCACGTTCCAGCCTACATTATGCCAGCAGGTCCCACCCCCAATTTCTTGAGTCACCCTTATCTAAAAAAAAGGACGGAGTCTATCTAGATCATAGGATCACTGTATTCAGAGGTCAATTCTCTTTCTTTGACCTCCCACCGTTCACGACATCCCTTGCTTCTCGCAAGAACGGCTCCTCGGTGGAGGAGTAGAAGCGCTGGTCCCCTTCGGTCAAGTGCTTGTGCGTGCTCTTACCTACCGTAGGACCTCCGTCCCCGAAGCGAAGAAGGAGGAGCAGGAACAACAGGTTGTCCTCTCTTGGCCCAGTAGTTCCGCAACTACTACCGTGGTTGTTGCCAACGGGGATCCCCCATTCCGAAAGGTAACGGGACCTGCCCTTAGGTCCAAAGTTGTATGCCACTGCTGTGGTGCCGATAGATTCACTACTGAAGCCCCGTTATCGGACATTGCAGGCTTAGCATCTATTTTTCGTATATCGCTCCACCACACCGAGAAGAGGTATGTGTACCTCCAGCAATAACAAGAATGGAACCATAGGCTCCTATGCTGGGAGCATTTCGGGGTATAGGTCTAACCACCTCAACTCCCCGTTTCTGGCATGCTATAGTTCTTTTAGTCTCTCGACGACGGGAATGGGAGATGACCGGTAAGCCAGATGCTTCGCGAACCACCGGTACATTTCGTTGCACTTAAATCACCCTCGTTAAGAGGCGCACTCCGATACCATTGATGTCCAATAGCTTTGATAGTAATGGCTGGATCTACTAATACCCCGTCCATTGAGTATAACAGAGCAAACGATGGTATAGCAATGAACAAAAGAATGACACTTGGAAATATGGTCCGAATAATTTCGATAGTAGTTCCATGAACAATCCTTTGTGGGATTGGATTAGTTTGCTCGTTGAAATGCCATAAAGCGCGAACCAACATCCGTGATACGAAAACCAAAATAAGAATGAGGAAGAAAAAGATATCGTGATGTAAGTCAATGATTCCTTGCATCATAGGTGTTGCTGCGTCTTGAGATCCTAATTGCCATGGTTCCGCAGCATCACAAAGAGCGATTGTGAGGAATCGACATGATAATGAACGAAGAATCATTGGAATTTCCCATCTTTTTCAGCTCTGCTCCCGAAAAGAGAAAGGAAAGGAGACTGATCTTGACGTCGGCGTTGGTTTTTCCAACGAAAGCCTTATTTAGCATGTAACGTGAACATGAGCGGACACCCACACAATCTCGATTGGAAGAAAAAGTACCATACCATTGTCGTTTTTAGGGCGAAAAAGAATGGGTCATCTTTGTCAATTGATAACTGAGTGAGAGAAGAAAATCACGTTCTTAAAGCGGTCGGTTCGCCGGATTCACAACCTTCCCCTATTGGCCGGCTGCCCGTGAAACACATAGGCTCCTATCGCATTTATCGATCGAGAATGGTCTCATCACAGAAACACTTTCTATATG
Organism: Triticum urartu; assembly: GCF_056163025.1. Classification (NCBI taxonomy): domain Eukaryota; kingdom Viridiplantae; phylum Streptophyta; class Magnoliopsida; order Poales; family Poaceae; genus Triticum; species Triticum urartu. The sequence goes on along the minus strand of NC_141873.1, from coordinate 331,980,853 downwards.
TTATTTCGAGATTCGAAGAAGCAAGCAAGTTTATAGGGCATATAGTTGTTTTTTTGTAGGGCGAGCCAAGATCTTATCTTATTTGCAGGTCGTATAAATGAAATGATTGGAAAAATCATATAGAATTTGGAGGTGCGTAGTGTCTTACGGGGCTGGCTCACAATACAACAATTATCGCTACTGATTCCAGATAGAATGTTGATACCGGTGGAAAAGCACTTCTTTCTATGTATAGGGCAGTGAACTAAAAAAAAGTGTCCTTTTTCGATACATAACATTGTATAAGTCAACCCAAGTCGCTTCTTCATCTCCGGGAATCCGGTAAGGTACTTTTGGAACACCAATGGGCATATTAGATTAATATTATTATATTATAGTAAGAAAACTACACTTTAATATATAAACATAAGAATGGAAGAGAAAGAAAGAACCTGAGAAGAGCTTAGTTGGAACTCTTTACCGGGATCATAGGGGCTATGCTCCCCTCTCTCTGTCTCAGTCCCAGCCAACGGCATAGCAACACCTACTCTTCCTTCTGATGCAGCCTTCCTGGATCCATAATTTGGCTTCCTCGTTTATTGATTGCTTGCAATCGCCACAACACCATTGAGTGAGCGTCATAGAATCCTCAAGGCGTGAAGTAGAAGTTCTTCGAACCTTGATTGTGTGTGTTCGTGCCCACTCCAATAGAGCATTTGGCCCTGTGAGCTTTGACTACGAAAGCTACCTATGTCAATCAGTATAGCCACTAGAGGGATTGGAACAGGTATATTCCTTCTCAGACAGTACTTTAAGACAAACACGGTTCACAAGGTGGATTTTCTATCTATTAGTTGACTACGGAGCTTCCTCATCCCGACCTATCTATATGTGAAAAGCTCTCCGCCAGAATCTTCGTTACCAACTTCTACTATAGAAACCAATTCACTGGCATACCCTGGAACCAATTCATTCATCTGCCCTCTTCGCGATAAAGCTTTGCCTTACTTTGCTTGCTGGCTCTAAGCCCACCTCCTTTACTACACTACACCCTCTCACCGCCCCTATTCAGCCCGAAAGGCTTCTAACTTCCCCGAAACCTTACTTATTCAGGGCAAGATTCGGAACTTAGGGTCACTGCCTTTCATCCGCCTTTCTCTCATATGCTTAGAACCTATCCATAGAAATGGAATTCAAAACTTCGGAATAGTTTCGAGGAGAGCCGAGAGGACACGTTCAAGGAGTAGTGTAAAGTAGCAGACAGAGGGGCGCTCCCGCTTAGGCATTAGGCATTAGGCACGAGAAAGGACATCGTTCTCGGCCGTCCCTTCCTTCCCGGAAAAAGGCTCTCTTGCATCTTTTGCTTCCCCACCCGGCCTCTATTCTAGATTCACCGTCTTCGGATGCATCAGTTTATTATGCTTATGCCTAATCTTAATACTGGCTAGTTACTTCAATTACCTTACCCCACCGCCCCTCCTTTTAAGGAGGTTTCAGAGCACCCAGTCACAGCTCGTCACAAGAAAGGATTGATGGTCGAGTCCCCGTGCATGAAGTCAGTGGATTCGAGTGAACTGACCGTACTACAAATCGACATACTTGAGGAAGCTTCTTACTAAACCAAAGAAAGGGCAGCTCCAGTTGTGTTGTCGATTCCCTTCTCCCGAGAGCTTTCACACTCTGGGATGGGAGTCCCTTCCAAGACTTGACCAAAAGCTCCCCACAATTTCTTGATTTGAAGCAGTTCGGAGGCCTTCTTCTAGTTACGATTCGCCCTCGTCTGTCACTATAGATGTTCTAGCTTTAGTCTTTAGTGTCATTTCGAGTTATGCATTTGGAATGCTCCCCTTCCAAGCAAACTAAACTAACCTTGCTAAGTGCTAGCCAGGTGAAAGTGCTTTTCGCTAGTAGTTTTGGTGTTCTCTTCCCTTTAATCCAATTGAATCAATCGATCAGAAGAACAAGAACAAGAAGGCACTGTACTTTTAATAGGCCCTACTTCCGAGACCTCTATCTCTATTTATTTTCATTCTTCCCTTTGGTCAGATACTAGAATATAGTATTTTTATTGGACATCCTCCTCACTATTGAAATTAGGGAAAACCGGATCAGTAAACTATTGCATCTAAGGGAACAGAGCAGCAGATCCCGCTCTAAGGCATTGGAGCTGCTGGAATATGATACGAAAATACAGATTGATGTTTCTGCTTCTCCTCTCTCGGGAATAGTTTACCGACCGGGCCACCTGTAAATTCTTTAGTTAAAACAGGCCTCGGGAGTAGTCATCCTAGTATCGAAAATCATCTATTTTGCTTTCCGAAGGTAGACAGCAGTGTTGATTCTCCGATTATACGATGGCAACATGTGTGAAGTCTAGTACCAGATCATATCGGGGATAGCTAGCTCATCAGCAGTTCATTTCTATGTATGGCGAGAAGTCCAACTGTCAAGCATGGCACGATTCCAGAATCATCGCTTGGCTGCTGCTTAGATGAGATGAAACCTGAGCTGACTTCTCTGTTTTAGTACCGGCCAGGCCTGCTTCTAAAGGGAACTCGAAGTCCTAGACCTAGAATGCGGGTACCGTTCCGGATTCCCCAGGATAACCAGATCACTCAACTGCTGAATCCTTCCTGAAATCTCTGTCTATCTATGAGATTTTTTGTTTTTCGCCACGTGCAGATCTACTTTGTCGTGCAATCGGATCTCACCTCTTGCTCTCCTCATTCCACCTGTGAAATAGAATTCATTAAAGAAGAATGCCAGTATCGAAGTAAAGTAAACCATTCAAATAGCTAACCATTCACTGCCTTCGCCCGGTAAGAAAGTGGAAACTGCCTGGCATGCTTCTTGCTTTCTTTCCATCCCTAGCACACAACTTAGTAGATAGTAGGCACACAACTCCGCTAAGAGCTCATCGAACTTGAGTTGTAGAGTAAGACCACAGCTCGATATGGTTCATTTCAGTACTCATTCACTCGGTATGGTTCACCACATGCCTGTGATCTCTCTCAAGCTAGGTTTGGTATCGGTATCGGAGAAGTCCGTCATTGAATTGAAGTGGTAGAGTGGTAAGTGGGCGTACGGTCTATGTATTTCCTATCAGTGGCATTAGTTCCTTTTCATTCCCTAGATAGATGGGCAGAACAAGCTTCTCTTTATATTCTATTCTAGAAAGGATCAATTAGATTCTCATCTCCTATTTGTTTGAGCCATTCATTATAGTGGTGGTGCCGGGAAGGCAGCTTAGCACTCTAGTCCTTTTGAGTAAGGAATTGTAGCATGGGCAGGCAATCTCTTCGATTGATTCCCCTCCAGGAATTACTTGAATTAATTAGCCGGCCCACGGAGTGAAATATCGAACTTAACCTATAAATAACTAGTATCTCAAAAACCAAATAAAAGGCTTTCTTTTAAGCTTGTTAATGGAATTCCACAGGAGTCAAGCGCTAGCAAAGAAGAATTGGAAATCAGTCGCTTCCCTTCTGGACTCAAGTCAGCAGAAGAGTGAACTTCATATTAATAGGTAAATCCTACATCAAGCGTAAAGGAAGTACAGTACACTTATTTGGATTCGTCGTGAAACAAAGCTATTGTATGGTTTCTGGTCCTGGGTGGATTATTTCTTATCATATTGTGAGGCGGATCATAAGATTGCAAATTAGGCGGATCATAAGTAGATGCTATTTTACAAGGGTGGGCTTTAGCTGAGAATCAAAAGTACGATTCCCCAGAAACACATTCCCTTTCAAGCTGAGCTGAGACGTATCCGGCACCTTTACTTGGTCCAGTGCTGCCTCCGGCACTTCTTTCTCTTTCTTGTGCGAACAAACTAGAACCTGCCAGCCCAGCCCTATCTTCCGAATCAGAATGGACTAGTGATTTTGATCTATTGCCAGAGCCCTATTCTTATGATGGAAAGATCCGTGCTCACATAGCTGTCAGAAAGTTTTACTTGCATCTATTTCAACTAGACGTGAGGTCTCTCCACGGCAACAACGAGGAGGAGGAGATCCACATTTAGAGGGCGAGGGGTTCGAAACTCGGGGAGGTCACATATGGTTGTGGAAGAAGAGCTTGTACGGGCTCCGAGGTCAAAGAAATTCGACAAGTTCTTGGTCGATCGATACCTTTCCATCCCGGGGCAGATCTCCAGATCCGATACGAGTGTAGATACTTTACTCCCTTCTTCCTCAGTGAGTAACGTATAATGTCTAGAACAAAGGAAGTGAGTCTAGCTCCACTCCGAGGGACAAGACGGAAATCTTCTACCGATGCCAACTGCAAGGCGTGCTTTCCTATGAACCGATTCTTAGACTACAGATCTCATCCCAACGATCTACTTGTACGAAAGAAAGAGAGATGATCTACTTGCAGCTACTGTTTGTTACCGCTGAACATCTGCTACCAATACCAAGAAATACCAATACGGACTTCTTGTTCCAATCGAAACGAGCAAACCTGGGGAAGATAGCAAGATTAGCAGAACGGGAACCCCCCATGGGGAAGGGCTCTGAGACGCACCACAGAGCCCGTAGCAGCTACTTTTAAGGTTTATCGCCCATCGGCCCAGAAATCCATAGAAAGACGATTGAGATTAGTGAATGGCATCGATCTGAAGTTCATAGAATCTCTAGCGTCTCTTTGTTCGTAACAAATGAGTAACTTAACTACTAATGTGACGAATAGTGCCAGGCGTAGTGTATCACTGGAATTCGATCAGTCTGTTGGAAAGGGATCACTCTCTGATTCTGCTTCAAGTCCTGTGCGTGCCTGTTTCGAAGAATGCTATTCGCTCTAGTGTCCTGTGCCTGTTTCGAAGAATGCTATTCGCTCTAGTGGAAAAAGTAGCGATTTATGGCCATGATCCCGACCCGAACCCTCAAATGATGACGAACGGCTGACTTCACGTAGAACCCGTTATGCCAATCTGGATTCCACATCTGCTACAAGAAAATCGTCTTGAAAGATTGCAAATCAAGCATTCGTCCTTAGCTCAAGGATTGGATTACCGCAGTTCCTGAAAGATATCGTGCCAACAGAAAGATCTCGTTCCCGTAGATTCCGTTCGTTCCAGCAATCGTGCCGGAACTCACTGATCCATTCAAAGGATTTCTTTACCACTGCTCCCAATGGCCAAAGGACCGATATCTTCTTCTCACGCCTAGCAAAGATCGAGTTCTGTTCTCACTTCACTTAATGAGCCTATTTCTCTGTTTTTATACCCGTTTAGATAGATGGGCTCTAAGGGAGAAGTGGCGCACTTTCTCGAGCTATCTAAGCATCCAGGGAAGTGATTCCACAAGCTAGAGAGATTCTCCTCTTTTCTTTTTCAGAGTTGAGCTCAGGCTAAGGCCAAGCATGGATCAATGTTTGTCAAATCATTCTCTGTTGAGTTGAGTCCTCGCCGAAGGTGCCGTGCCGTATAGTACTTCTCCGGTTATAGGTGATAGGTGCATGGCTTCCGCTCATAAAGAATGAGTGAGACCGGCGCTCAATCAATCAGCCACCAGTAGAGGATAAAGGAAAAAGGGGTTCATCAATGAGAGGCGCATGAGATTCTGTATTGGCCAACTCTTTCTAACTATCACTAGGCCGGATACTCCGATTCTCTGTGGACGATTTCCTTCTCTCTCGTTCAATGCCCTTTGGTCTCGAGGATCACCATTTGTATTCCGACGAAATGCTATCACCCAGAAAACAGAGATTGAAAGGATAGTAGAGGAGCTGTTGCAAAATGCTGTAATCAGGCCCAGTACAAGCCCCAAAGCAGCTCTGGTGTTGAAGAAAGATGGAACCTGGAGAATGTGTTTCGACTATCGAAAACTAAATGCAGCAACTATGTTTTCCAAATACCCCATTCCTATCATAGAAGACCGGCACTTTTGGATGAGGTGTGAACTAAGATATATTTGAGGGCTGGTTATCACCAAATAAGAATGAAAGGAAGAGGATATCTACAAAACAGCCTGAAGGACCGGCTTTTTGAATTCAAGGTGATGCCCCGGCAACCTTTCAACAACTCATGAATAGTGTTTTTAAAGAGATATGTTGGAAAGGGGTATTGGTCTTTTTCGATGACATTCTAGTGTACAGTTCTACCATGGTGGAGCATCTCAAGTTGCTAGAGGAAGTGTTCCGGCAGAACAAACTTTTTGTGGGTGAGCCAAATTTCATAAAGGAAATACATTATTTATGAAATTGGGGTATCTACTGATACAAACAAGGTAGAGGGCATGACAGCTTGGCCAGAACCAGCCAATGTCAGAGAACTCCGAGGGTTGCAGGGGTTATTACAGGAGGTTTGTACCGGGGTATGGAGCTATCAGCAGGCCTTTAACTGAGTTGTTAAAGAAAGGTGTGGAGAAGAAGCCAGAAAAGCATTTCTCAAGCTCAAAAGTGCTAAGGTATGGTGATGCCTTTGAACGTTGACTGGGAGAGCGGCTCGAAAGAGTTGGGACAGACTAGAAGCTTTGAAGTTTATGTTCTTTAAAAAGATAATAGCAATCTTGACTTACATCCGGTCAAGATCCCCGTGAAGGAATGCTGATTGAACATCGAGCTGATAAAGAGGGAGTACCATACCCAAGATACTCCATTAAAGGAAAGGTATGCTTGTTTGGTTTCTTTGGTCCGAGAACAAACACCACAAACTCTCGCAGTCGATGAGGAAACGTTAGTAAAACTACATTTCAGTAATCCGTCTGGCCTTAACCTCTACGCAAGGAGATCTTACGTATAGACCCATGATTAGGTAACTACTTCTTCTTTTATTCGGAGTATCCAATGGAAAGTGGGCCTCTATCTACAGGTCATGGATACCTGGGCGCTAGAAAGGTTACCGAACCAGGGTTAAGTGAGGCTGTTCAAACTTCACGGCCTTCACTATCGGATGTATATGAGTAAAATCAGACATCAGTATCACAACCTAGCGTTATCCAGATCTTTCGTTGATCCAGGCGATTTTGGGAAGGACTCAGCATTCTCCCACAAAAGGCCAGGCCTTGAGTTTCTAGCCGACTCATATAAGTCAGGGTGTCAATTTTTTTTAGGTGACGTATCTTTCTCTCTGATGTTCTCCGTGGTCTCAAAGGATGATCAGTCGGATAGCGACATTGGTAAATAAAAAGAAGAAGTTTACACGCCGGGTGCATACTTCAGTGCCACTAATTAGCGACTTTTTTTTGCCCTTTACCTACACCATGTAGACCGGAGGATTACACAGAATCCCATTGGCGAGTTTCAGACAGCTAGGTTATTCAAGAAACTTGGAATACCAACTCCAATGCTTGGCTTGCTGAATCAGCATATGGATTACTTCATTGAATTTCTCGGCCCGAGCTCTTGTGATTGGTCCACTTGGCAGGTGGAGTGGATCCTTAGCAGGTTCATGTGTTCCTTGTTTACGTAGCTCTTCTGTTGGATCACGTAGCCCCTCCGTTGGATTACGTTGCTCTGCCCTTGGATTACTTGAGTCATTTCTGGGTTTACTTGGCTGCTCCGCAATATGTTGGTTACTTGATCCTTCGCTTTGTTTACTTGGGAGCTCAATACTTATTGGTTGGGAAAATTACCTTCCAAGGAAAATGATCCTCCCACTGGACCGAAAAACCCATATATTCCCATGGGAATGGGTGGTGCTGAACAAGCAGGCAGGCCCAACGTTGTTTATCTTTACTGCAATCCTGGTTAGGTAAAAGGAATTCCGCAGCAGCGGGTACGTGATTAGTTACAACCAACGGAAAGACTTATTGAAATAATAGGGAATTTCCTCATCCAGTCTACTCCTAGGACTACATCATATGCTCCCAACTCCATGGCCAACAAATCAAACTTCAATCGATATCCTTGCATCTCCCACTGTACACCAGAACACATCCCATACAATCGGCCCGAAGAGCATCAATGAGCAGGCCTACTAAATAGGCATAGAGATACATTAGCCGAGTTTGCTTACAACAACTGCTATCACTCTAGCATCGGAATGGCACCTTTCGAAGCACTCTACGGGAACCTTTGTCGTACCCCGATTTGTTGGGGTTGGCACGTACCGACCGACGGGGCCACAGAAGATGAAGGAGAGTGCCGAGAAGATTCCACTTATTCTAGATTAAAAGCAGTTCAGGACCAGGTACGCCGACCACGATATTTGGAGTTTGCAGTAGGTGATCATGCTTGACTTCGGCTTGAACCTACAAAGGGTGTGATGCGTTTTTGAGTGAAGGATTAGGTATAGCTGACCGATACATCGGACCTTTCTTGGCCCATATCCCCCTAGCCCTTACTCCCTTGTTTCGGTGGTTGGTCTCTACCTTTTTCTGTCTCTTGGCTAGTTTGTCTTCCTCTTCTTTTTGAGGGTAACGTAGTAAAAATCCTTTATTTCAGGGGATTTCCCTTTTCTTTCCAAATGAATTTATGCTTAGTCTAAAATTGGTAAATACCAAATAATAATATATATATATATATATTATTATTATTATTTGAAATATGTACCAGTTTCCTGAAACTAACAAATAGAGTTATAGCTTTGATTGACTTACTAGCTTACGGGAACGCTTTGAATCTCAACTTACTTTGAACGAGTGCTTCCCACATAGATTGCTGGAAAGAGGAGTGAGCCGGGGCAGAACTTGAAGCACGGGAGAAGGAAAAAGAAGTATACAAGGGGTGCGTAGTTGGTATATGTACGGTATAGACCTTTCTTTGTGAATAGCTAGTTCAGTTACAAGGGTGTATACAAAGGTCTGCTTATAGGTTGAAAAAGCCTGTAGAGATAGCCTAGATAGCCAAGAAGATATACGTATTTCATAGAGCTAGCTAATAAAGCTTTTGTTAACTTCAAATAGGCTATTGAATGCAACGGCAAATAAAGAAGAAGAAAGTGCCAGAGCTAAGAGCTAATAGATTCCCAGTCTATGCATGGATAAAGGAATGATAAGAGCTATGAGAAGTTTATTAAACTACACTACGGCTAATATATATAAGGACAAATCAACTAGAAAAAACCGTTGCCAAAGAAACCATTTGTTTAAGCTTATTCGTTCGCGCTAGGCTAAAAAACTAGATAGAAGAACTAGAGGCCGCCAAGGTCTTCAACCATTAGCAGGTAGGATCCTTTGCTTACTACTTGAAGCAGAAACCTAGAAGAGGAATTCTTTCTATTCCAAAATCCATCTTCTTTCCGGTCCGCTTCATTCATTCCCTTACTAATAAATCCAATTCATCGCTAATGGCGAAACCAGCCTGTATGTACACCGCACAACTAACCGTTGCTTGGTAGGTTCGATCAGCTCTTCTCACCTTTCCGTCGACATCTACTAAGGCTTCAGCTTAAGTGGGTTCAGCCGCCCCAAATCTGACTCGATCCAGGGTTATATATCATAAAGGGCTTCGACAAGGGGTTTGATTCGTTCTTTGAGCAAAAAGATAAGGTCGGAATACCGGAGTTCTTTCTTTGCTTCCAAGAACATAGATTCCTTCTTCAACCCAGGTCATGACCGAGGGCGGGTATCTCACTCGCATATCTAGAGCCCAGCATCTCTCCTGAACGACACCTTCTGCAGACTCTACTGGTGGTATTTCCCGAGGCGAGGGTAAATATGTGCATTCATATCGGTCAGGAAACGACAATGACTCTTCTTCTTTCCGGGAAGCTATGGGCACCTCACAATTCTTATACGACATTAGTGGAAGCGAACATTCGTAGCATTCATTGTCACCGATCATTGACAAAAGAAGAAAAAGAAGCCGTACGACAACTTAAGGAATCTTTAGATTTGGCGGCTATAGACTCAAAGGGCACAGACAGGCTGCTGGTACTTTTTTTTTAGCTAACTAAAGTCCAACTTCCTTTGCCGAAATAGGATGAAACGGATCAGCCGATTCAACTTAGCATTACCCGACTCGTAACTTCAAGCACAACCATCCATCTCAATCCAAAATCTCCGATCGTCTGTGATCCAAACCCAAACTCTCCTCCGGTTTTGGATATATAGACAGTGCCTGCTCTCAAACCAACCAAGACAGCAACAAGTTCCTATCGAGAACAAGACGACAGATCAATATGACCAATTTCTATAATATCTCGGGTGAATACGTGAAAAAGTGTTGCTTAGCTCAGTGAAATGGAATAAGGAAGAGAAAGTGTAGTGTGATAAGGGAAGATGCAAGTCAATTTTGAGGTTTTCAAGCAAGGGCTGAGATAGATATACAAACCAGAAGAATTCACATCAGAACCCTTTCCTGCTTCCCCTTTTTACCCATCGGACTCGACTCACATTTTGATCTCCTACGCTTGCTTTCACAGTCCCCCTACGAGCAGCCCGGAATCAATGAAGGAGTTCATTCAGCACCGAGCCGAGCGAGCGTAGATTCAATATGTTGATTGTACCGAACGAAGGATTTGCCTTATCACGAAAGCCACATTCGTTTCGTTTGAGGAAGTCACACGTCTTGTTCCCTATAAATAAGGAGATTCATTCTTTTTTTTCAGAAATCCCCTCTTCTTCCTCCTCAAGCCCCTATCACAAGACCAAGCGGATCTCATCCTGCAGAAGACTCAGAGCGGATCTATCTAATGGCATGGCTGGCTGCCGGATGTGATCTATTCTCGTGTCACATCGCTTTCTTTCTTCTCCCTCCATTTTCTTCACTACTACCGCTTCTACACATAAATCAAAGAAGCATTGTGGAATAGTGGCATTTCGTTAATGGCTAAAATGTTCTTAGTGAAAGGGTTGCCGCAAAACCGGCAAACTCAGAGCGGTCTCTGAAAGTGAATAGGAGCATAGCGGCATCATCCAAGCCAAACACGTCTCCTCAGTCAAGGGTCTTCTCGCGCAAATAAGATCAAAAACATAACAACTGATTTCGCTTAATGCATGTCACCCGCCCGCTCTCAATACAGCAAGTGACTCTCTCTCACAAGACAGAGAAAGATTACCGATTCATCCAATCCAATCCAATTTGATCAGAAGTGAGTTCATTGTTGTTGTATAGCGAAACCTTTCCTTGACAAAACCATTCTCAGCTAATAGAAGCCGAGCTATCTATCCAGATCAGGGTTGAACGAAGCGAATGGAAAAGCCAAAGAAAACATAAATCCATTGCGATTAGAAACCAGTGACTCTACAGCCAGGGCTCGATGGCGATGTAAGATAGAAAGAATGGGGAGTTAGGGCTTCGGTTTCCTTTGTAGCCAGTTTCAATTCCAAATCATTTGCCGACATGCGGACTCACTTCTCTTTTATGGGATGACTTTTATTATCCAAGTTGTCTATTTACGTGGGTGAATCAAGTACAACAAGTCAGGTCAGAGCTTGTGGTAGAAGATTGGGCTCTGCTACGCAGATCCACTCAACTAGGAAAGAAGTACGCATTGCTGACTGACTGTTTGAACGATCCTAGTTACTAGTAGCTAATCAAGTCAGAGTAGGGTGGCCGAGAAGCTTCTTGCCGGTGCCCCCAAAAGCAAAGCACAGACTCTACTCACCCACGCGTTTTCCACCTACGGAGGGAGAAATCATCGAAATATCCTCATCCCCTGAAAGGGAACCCGAAAACAGGACGAGAGTGGATAGGGTGACTAAGGAGGCCGTAAAAATTAGTAGTGCATTTTTGAAAGATAAGATTACAAAAAGGCGAGAGCAGCATAATTGTTAGTTAGGGGTAAGAGGGGACGGGCCCGTATAGAAAGTCAATCCTTCTTTTTCCGATATGCCGCTCCGCAAGCAAGGAGTGCCACGCACGAGCGGAGCGAAAACTAAGCAAGGGGAATTCCGTCATTCCATGGAAAGCATGCGAAATCCTTTGATTGTTTATAGAATCAAAATAACTATATAGTCTTTCTTGTTCCACTTGCAAGGCAAGGAAAATAAAATGTCAGTTTCGTTATTACAACCTTATTTTTTTATGTCAAAGACAAAAAGCTACGCGCAAATTCTCATTGGATCTCGGTTGTTCTTAACAGCGATGGCTATTCATTTAAGTCTTCGGGTAGCACCACCAGATCTTCAACAAGGTGGAAATTCTCGTATTTCGTATGTACATGTTCCTGCGGCTCGGATGAGTATAGTTATTTATATCGCGACAGCTATAAACAGTTCCTTGTTCCCATTAACAAAACATCCCCTTTTTCTTCGCTCTTCCGGAACCGGTACAGAAATTGGTGCTTTTTCTACTTTGTTTACGTTAGTGACTGGGGGGTTTCGGGGAAGGCCTATGTGGGGTACCTTTTGGGTGTGGGATGCTCGTTTAACTTCTGTATTCATCTTGTTCCTTATTTACCTGGGTGCACTGCGTTTTCAAAAGCTTCCTGTCGAACCGGCTCCTAT
>NC_141873.1:331931042-331961042 GCF_056163025.1 Triticum urartu | reverse complement strand
GGCCATGGAATACACTATTGTAGTAGCTGAAATGGCGGATTCACCTGCTACATTACAATACCTCGCTCCTTATACGGGAGCAGCCCTGGCTGAGTATTTTATGTACCGCGAACGGCATACTTTAATAATTTATGATGATCTCTCCAAACAGGCACAAGCTTATCGCCAAATGTCCCTTCTATTAAGAAGACCTCCCGGACGTGAGGCTTATCCAGGGGATGTTTTTTATTTTCATTCACGCCTTTTAGAAAGAGCCGCTAAATTAAATTCTCTTTTAGGCGAAGGAAGTATGACCGCTTTACCAATAGTTGAGACTCAATCTGGAGACGTTTCCGCCTATATTCCTACTAATGTAATCTCCATTACAGATGGACAAATATTCTTATCTGCGGATCTATTCAATGCCGGAATTCGACCCGCTATTAATGTGGGTATTTCTGTTTCCAGAGTAGGATCCGCGGCTCAAATTAAAGCCATGAAACAAGTAGCTGGCAAATCCAAATTGGAACTAGCTCAATTCGCAGAGTGACAAGCCTATTATTCGCCTCTGCTCTCGATAAAACAAGTCAGAATCAATTGGCAAGGGGTCGACGATTCAGGGAATTGCTTAAACAATCCCAGGCAAATCCTCTCCCAGTGGAAGAGCAGATAGCTACTATTTCTACCGGAACAAGAGGATATCTTGATTCGTTAGAAATTGAACAGGTAAAGAAATAGTTCAATCACCCCAGAATCGTCGAAATCCCCTCGAAATGGAGAGCGGCGCAAGTCTCACACTCTTTCTCTCACTCTCTATCCTCTGTCTTTCAGATTTTCCCCTCGTAGCTGATACAGTGAAATATTATTATGTAAGGGAGCTGATCCACAGGATTCAATGGTGAATTCTGATTTCCCCACAGACTGAACCAAAAGAGAAGAATAGAATAATTCACTGGTGCAGGCGGAGCAGCAAACCTTCGTAGAAAAGGGAGAGGGTATACCTAGAAATGATGAAATCAACCAGCACTGCCTTGCTAATTGAATAAAGGAAGATGCCGACTACTTTCTGAACAGAACAATGAGAGTCCCGAACAATGGGAGAATGGAGCTTCCCGTCTATGAACTAATCGCTAGACTATATCGTATCGAGCTCAAAGGTTTGTGCAACTTATCTATCAAGCCACACTTCTTTACTTCGAGATAGCGCATTCCACACTTCTTTACTTCGCTATAGAAGTAGGATCCCAGCCCACAATACAATCAGTAGTTTACTTAACTGATATAAAGAGTTTCCCCTGCCTGCCCCTACTATCAATTGATAATACATAAATGATCCGGGGCTAGTGTTGGGTAGCCGGGCCCACTAGAATTCAAGTGCTTCTTATCGATTCAATACGCCCTTAACGGATCCCCGTGCTTTATCTCCATTGGGTGGAGCAAGACCCTTGTCCTATCTTTTCTTTACAGAGCAATAGAAATGATGGTTGCCCCTCGCTGCACTGACCAATGATATCTCAGAAGAGAGAAAGACTTCTATAACTTGCCAATGATATCTAGTGGGCACTACGAACTCCAGGCATACTGTACTTGACCACCCTACTTTGCTTTGTCCCTATTAGGCGAAATCAATACTTACTTTCAATTGGTAGAGAGGAAGAAGAGAACTGACACTAGTAATAGGTTGATGACTTCTCTTAACAGAACTGACACTAGTAATAGGTTGATGACTTCTCTGACTTAATAGCTGGCCGACTTCTCTTCATGGATCACCGTTCTATATAGTTAGGCGCAGCATCGCGTTTAACCACCTATCCCTATTCCCTCAATCGATACCGTCCAACTATCCTTTTATTGGGACAGCAGCATACTTCTCGTTAGGGACAATAGTTCCTATACTTAACTAACCTCTGTGCGCAATCACTGTTTGACACATCATTCTTTCAGCTTTTCGTTCTTGACGACTCTGTTTGACGGAGCCTGACCTTGAACTAGCTTTTTGCAACACAAACCACTATCTTTACTTTCCTTTAGCAATAGTATCTAACTATCAATTCATAAGAGTCAAACGGGTGGGTCCATCCCATCTATCGACAGGTCCTGATACCGGATCTGGGAAACAAGCAATACTCGCCGCAATTCCTTAATGAAAAACAGACCTATCTTCTCTTGAAAGACTGTCCTTTCCTCGCTTGTTATTGTGATATCAATGAAAGAAAGGTGGATACTGACTTCTTCCCAAGAGCTCTATCAGCCCTGAATTCCTTAGCCATACGACTCTTCCTTAGTTTCCTAATGCTGGTGGCCCTAGCTAGTGGTGAGACGGGGCATATACTATTCTCGGTCTTATAACGAAGAGGTTGCCTAGTTTGAACCGAACACTGTACTTGATCTCTCGTCCTATCACAAACAAGTCTCTTCCCCCGAGTCCTAGTAGACTAGTCCAAGTAGTCCGGGACAATAGCGTCCCGTCTCTTCGCTGACCCCTGGCACACAATCACTATAAGACAAAGCAAGACAAACCTCTCTTATCCTTCTCGGCTAGAAGTTACAAGTTTCCTGTTCCGGTTTCGGCTTGAGGGAAGTGCCTGAAATCGATTCAATTCTTATCTCCGATTTCGAACTCCGGCTGGATTCTTATGACCAAGAGCTATTTTATTGGTCAGAAGAATGGAAGGACAACGAGAAGATGGTTCGGTTGCTCCTGCTGGAATATTCCATTTATTTAATACTCCGACTCGCGTAACCCCGAATGGCAATGTTGTTATTGCGGTTGGTCAGATCAATAAGACAACAAGGGAGTCAGAATATTCTGATAATAGCAAACAGGGCTTTGGAATCTATGGAAGGAGCCTTCAATGCTTCTCCAGTGTCAACCATTAGTCGATAACAGAATGAAATGCCACAATTAAGTTGAAAAAGAGAGTCATTAAAAAGAGGCATGCTTGAAAAAGAGTACAGATAATATGTTATGGATGTGAGGAGCCTCACCCAGTACTTTTCTTACTAAACTAAAAAACTCTACTCTCCTTTCACAGCCAACCCACCCATTGCTTTTTCGAGCTCGATAAAAAGGAAAGTTCACGTGCCAATCCTTACCATTGGTAACTGTAATTACCAAGCCTAATCTTTCACTGAATACCGAGTAAAGCAAGCAAGAAAGAGGGAAGGAGCAGCTGTTTTCGAGCTAGGCTCGATCCCTTTTTCATCCACTTCTCGCTATTTGTAATTCTACTTGAATTAGTTCTTCCTAAGTTTAGTGAGGTGAGTACTGCATCCATAACTAGAGGACTTGCTTTTCTGCTTGGCTCCCAGGGGAAGTTGGATTGGATAAGAGGAATTGAAGCGCAAGGAAGGCAGTCGGTATTCAAACAACTATTCAGAGTTCCCAACTCTGGGTAAAGGAAATCTGTACTTGACGACTGAACCAAATCCTTTGCCTTTATTTATTCTATTATTTTGATATAGATCAGCTGAAAACAAAACAAAAATACTACTACGTTGGGACAATGACCCACCTTTCTCTACTCAACCTGTCATCTTCTCTCCTCGCTCCCTGGGACAAATAAGACTATTTATTAAGTGATAAACAAGAGAAACTAGTGATATTATCTAAGCTTCTGGCCATGTCTGATTGGCATTCAAGTCTGCCTTCCATTGCTTGAAAAGGCCTAGCACCGTAAGTAGCAATTGGCTATGTCCAAACTCAAACGTCGTATTTTATCTAAGCACAGGAGTCGTAATAAGGAAAGAAGACATAAGAATGGGAAGTATCCGCTAGTTATAACGTAGTATAAAGAGAGCTATTTCATGGATCTTGGTCACAATAAAAAGAATCCAATAATGATCTATCAACTAAATGAGTTTATTATATAATCCCGTATCTTCAAGGTTGTTAAGATGATTTAGTAGATGTGTCGGTATCGTTTTCATCTGCCGTTGGGAGTGACTGCTTTGCTAATCTATCCTTTTATCCTTCTTTTCGGAGACAAGCACATATTACCGTAACCTAGTGATTAATATATCCTGTTGGTACTACTTCGTCGAGCAATCAATCCTTTTTCCATTCTTGTTCTGAGGTTGTCAGCTTCCTCCGATGGCACCACTTGTACTCTCTGTCGGAATCTGTAGACATAGTTTCTGGGCGTCTTTAAAAACTGATCGACATAGTTGTCACACACAAACCTGCGCAACGGCTTTGGAGTAAAAGAATCTCCTGCCCGGTCACACACATCATCTCGAGCGCGGAATCTACTACTCTAACAAGATACTCGGCTCGGGTAAATCATGCTTTCGTTATGCGAGGAAAGTGAAAGGAAAGAGGGAAAGGGAGACACTGGGCAATCCGGAATCGATGAAATCACTGTTTTTTCGCCTTGTAATATGTCCGGTTACATTCCAAAGATGAATCAGACCAGGAGATAGATAAGCGCTATGGCGGACACATGAAATAAGAATTTGAAAAGTAATGATCAACTTTATGGATCCATAGGTAGATTCACTTGTGAAGCTATGGGATGGGACAAGATTCAAAAGTACCAAAAGTAAGTTAAGTGGGACGCTGAGTTCATTGCTGCGATCGAGGGTCCAAAGCCAGCCAATTTGATGACCGCGTAGGAACGGGTTCCGAATGCTCACAATAATGTAGTTGGAAATGAAAAAAGGCTCCTAAATTGATACCTAATAATAGCTTAGCAGCTCCTTCGTTTTACTAAAGAGCCAAGTTCGGACAAGCAACTCGGAAGGAGGAATGTGTTGAGATGCCTATGCCTAAGAGAGATAAGCGGAGGACGTATGATAGCCGAGAGGATGTCGGTAAACGACGGAGTTTAAGGAGTTGTTTTTGAATTCGGCATGGCATATTTCATTTTTTTTAATGAGAACGTCGTCTCCTTGCTTACCCGCCTGGCCAATGGAAGGAATTAATTACCTTGGTCAGTCAGCGAAAGAAATAATATCACCAGTTCATCATCCCAATCCTTCCTATTAGTTTCATTAATTAATTCAGCCCCAGAGTGTTGGCAATCAAGGGCCAAGAAAGAATCCCAAGTCTATCCTATCTCGCCACGGTCGAAAGCACAATCCCTTTCTCTTCCTATACCGAAATCGTCGTTTCATTCCTCCGCAACTTCTATCGCGGACATGATCCAATCTACCTTGCAAGACAGATTAAGATATAACTTAAGGCTTTCCCAAGCTGGCGCATAACCTCTGGTAGAGGCATTCACCCAGAGACAGAGAAGTGGGAAACCGCGGATGAAAAGAATACCGAGGTCTTTGATAGCAAACTTCTACGTGAGCTTCCTAACTAAAAGGAATCTCTTATTCATATGGCATAAAATGGAAAAACTTGATGGAGATTTCTTCTCCATTTCCATGGTACAGTCCCTTTGCATGCTACAGTTCCATTACTTACTACCTGAATTTGCTATATACGAAATTCTGACATCTACGGTACTTGTCGTCTACTTCTGGTGGAAGCAATTCCAAAGGTGAAGATAATACTGAGCCGAATAGTAATGAGGGGAATGCAAAATCTAGCAAAGGTAAGAAGGGTCAAGGAAGAATAGCAGTGACTTATAAAAGGAAAGCACCGAATAAAAGGAAGGAGATCCGTCTTTATTTTTTGCATGTGGTCAATGCGTTTGCTGATTGATAACTGTCTAATCTTAAGATGGTTTTGTGGCACGTTACAAACATACATATACAGTAGAAATATAGTTGTGTTGAGTTAGGTTGAAGAATTTTTACCTTCTTTTTGAAATGAGATATAGTGCTTTCTTTGTTCGGTAGGAGATTTTGCACTTTCATATTCTAGTTCCTCATTTGAGCGTTCTTTTGCTCTGTTGGTGGGGCATAAACTCATAAATAGTGTGTGTTTTTTCTTTAAAGAATAGTAAAAGTATGCATTCAAGTAGTAGCTTTTTCTAAATAGTCGAGTAGGGCTGGCAACAAGGACTAGGAAGATACGGGCTAGTTTGTTTTTTTAGGGGATTTATTTATGCAAGATATGCACGTGAGTAGGTCAGTATATGCGTATTTGCCAATAGAGGAAAACACGTAGTAAGTAGGCTTGCTTTTTCGTAGGGATAGGTAGCTTGACAAGGGATGCCTGGGATAGCACATAGGAAAAGTATAGAAGGAAAGGCGGCGGGAAAGTAGCCATGGTCAAGGTAAACAAGTACTAGGTCTTTTCTTTCCGAAGCAAGTCAAGGACAACTAGGTCAGTCTGGGGGGGCAATCCTCTAGATCGATACTTCTCTTCCACAGACTAAACCAATTAATAAACAATTTACAGAGTATTCTTGCATTCCTATCTGGTCTGCATCTCTCCTATCGAAACTATAATATAACCTTAATGGAAGGGCCCTGGTTCTGCCTTGCCAAACCGACAAATCCAGAAATTGTAGATGAATTCATCGGGCTTAACGTGTGATTTCGTTATAAGTGAACAGGCGTCGTCGTCCAGCCGTGTCGAGTTGGGATTAGAGGAGAGAGCTCGAATGGATAGGTCCAGTGAGGCGGGTGTGGAGCACGAAGGATTAAGAAGGTCCTCTTTATTTCCGGAATCAACAAGAAAGACTTAGCAGCCCAAATAAAGTAACCCTTTCCCCCTCCCGAGTCTATCGTATCCATAGTTTCAGTGGGTATCGAACTGCGAAGCGAGGAAGCTATTTCAATTGAACGGGCTTACTTTCTTACTTGGTTCTTTTGTAGAACAACCTTGGTATGAAGCTAGACGATTCAAACTATATAAGCATAAGCAATTCAAACTAGACATTTCGACCTTCATCCCACCCGAGAAATAATAAGCAAAGAGCTCGTAAGTCGGGCATAGAGAAAGCGACTCCTTGTTGGTGTAAGATAGGTGTTGGTCCGATTCACCTATGTCAGTTCGAACCTGACGAGTCGTTCGTTCGTGTGGAGAATCTCTCTCCTTTTCTTCTAAGTCTTGCTTCATTAAGTTACTTGCTCTCTCAGCCTCATAATAATAATCAATATTCAAATACTTTATGCTAAATTCTGTATAGCAATCAATGTCTGAGGGCATAGAGAACCTTAAGAGGATAGGAAAGTCTATTTATTTGAGACCAGTGAGCCAAATTTATTTCAGGATATTCTTTATGTGTTAACTCGCGGATAAGAAGGTTATTCCATAACTATATAAAATCCATAGTCACGCTCAGCATGCGAAAGCTTGTAAAAATGACATCCCCTGCGAAAACCAATAGGATTTGTTGGGCCATCGAACACTAGTTTCTGGTTTCTCAAGACCTTGAGGCAAGGGCAGTTACGCAACATTTTCTCAATATTGAATGTGCATTTTTCCCGCATTTTTTCGATTCCACTTCTGTATCAGAAATTAGTGTCAAGGGATGGAGTTCCTGTTTCGTTAACTAAGTCTCGCGTTGTTTGCTTGAGGAAGGGACGGCCGTAGCTAAATTTCCATTGCTAATCTTACATGTTCCCACGAACAATAAAGAAAAGAAGAAAAGGCTATTCCTTAGACACAGAGGTGGGATTAAGGCGTCATGCGGAACTCCAACAACATAGACCAGATGACTTATTTATTGAAAATAGGTTTAGGAGCCTGATCCTGGAGCTGAGCAAGCATGGGCGCGATCCACATCGAGTGGAACTACTATAACTATATCTGTGGAAGGAAGGTGGAACCTTCACCGAATCATAGTTAGGTGGCACCCATTCCGCAGTGGGCCGACGTCACACTGCCGCTTCAATAGCTAGCGGGTAATAATTAGAAAGTGAATCATCAACCACTCATTTAGAAGCCGCTCATGCAACAACGTTTAAGTAAATCCTTCCGCCCTTATTTTCTTTAGTCTAGTTGTTGGAGGAAATGCGCCTTGAACACATTACGTATACTAGCTGAGCTTTGTCCCTAATCGTGACTAGTTGTTATTAGTTTCGATCAAATTTCCCCCCAGCCGGCAATGCCTCAGCTTCTCAAAATCTAGGAAGCTCTGAAAAAAAGTCATCATTATGAAAAGATACTAGCGCTACTAATAAGGGAAGCTAATTTTTTCTAAGAAAGGAATAAAGCAGAAAACTAAAGAAAGAGATCTTAAGTGGGTCCCGCGAGTAGTTTGTCTTGTTTCAGTCCGTACAAGAAGATACTTTCAGGGTTGCCCAAGAAGGGACGGGCCTATCTATTGGTGGTACTAGTTCCGCGGGAGGGGCAGGATTTCGGTGCCGTCAGCATGGGTCCGGCTATCGATCACAAGGGTCTAGATACGGGTCTCGAACGGAAAAGTATGCTACATATTGCTCTGCTCCAGTTCCCTCTGCTTACACCTGGTCAATTCGTTGATCGCCCCTTTTATTTCTGATTTTCAAAAGGGCCCCGCTCTCGTCTCTGCTGACGAAGCCTTTATCTCTGTCTCTGTTATCCTCGTACCTGCTGATCTCTTCGACTGATAGAGTCTATGCTATTGGTGAAGCTGGTTCTACCTCAACAACAGGATCTGCAAATGGATTTTCAACTAACAGCCTCTGCTTCAATTTGTGATGAAAGGTCGACTAGTTTTCACCGAATCTTCAATTACGCACCGGTAACTTTTTTCCATTTCCGAGGTCCAGAGGGGAAGACGAAGTACAGCCTAGTTCAGAGAGTCACGATTGAATCCAGGTTAATTCAGCAGCAGCTAGAGCAATACTCCGATATTGATTTGATTCTCCGCTACCCACCAAGGTAGAAGACTGCTTGATCCGCAAAAGAAGTATGCTTTATTTGCTTATAGAACAAAAGTATACGCTTTTTCAGGGAAAGATAGATGGAATAGGGCATTCAGCAGTTTGAAGAGGTAGCCTTTTTCAGTAGCAGTCTTGTAAGCAAGCGCCGTACGTTCAATCTATACTGGCGAGAGTCTTTCCTCTTATAAAGCCTGAGCGCGTTGCATGACTTAATGCCAGCTCTTTATCATACATCTTCTGTAGAACCAATAAATATAAGGGATATGTGTTAGCACATCTTGTTCGTGCTCTGCACCACGTTTTTCCTGTATACCGGCAGCTAGCATCCCATCAGTAACCTACGGGCGAGATTTCTTGAGGGGGGCTGGCCATGGTTTTTTAACCCACCCTTTCATTCACTTAAGACCCAAAGCAGAAAAGGTTTGCAATCCATATACTGGAATTTGGTTCCACCGAAGTACAAGGACTAAACTGGTCGACTCCACCGCAGGGTGCGAGATGTTGAGCTTCCTCGACGCCTACTCTGGGTATCAGCAAGTCTATATGGCTGAGGAAGACAAAGAAAAAACTAGTTTTATCGCCCCTTCCTTCTGCTACAAGCGGATGCCCTTCGGTTTGATAAATGTCGGCGCCACATTTAAGCGCCTAATGAGCCTCATCCTCAGGTCTCAGTTGGGTCGTAATGCAGAAGTGTACGTTGACGACGCCGTCATCAAAAGCCGCTTGGCAGGGACTCACCCCAAAAACACCTCTTTTTTTGCATCTGCTGAGCAGAACCAATTACCAGATCCTACTTCTAAGCTCTATGCTCTACTTCGGCCTTGCTCTCACTTATGGGTAGGAAGGACAATAAGCAGGAATTCATGTTGGCTAACTATTCTATCCAGGCGGAAGTTGTTTTCATAGGAAAGACGGAAGGTTTTGCGCGTTGGTTGTATCGAATTTCCCTTTCTAATAGCATACACAAATAGATAAGAAAGTTACGACGATGATAAGGTAAATGAAAACCTTTGATTTACCTTACCATCAGTTCTGTCTTATCTCTGTGCCTCCTCTAGCCATTTCATAATTGGATATCGTCATTCAAATCTGTTATGACAACTGTTTGGTAAGCAGGGATTCGAATCAAACAATAAATACCAACTCTAAGTGTGATGGATAGTACCTGGTGCCTAATTTCATGGTATCTTTCTTGGCGCCTACCACAGGAAAACCCCTCCTTCTTTTGGGAGGAAATCAAATGAGTAAAGGTTTTTGCCGACTCCCCTCAAGGAACCACTCACTACTCAACTTGAAACCACGGACCTACCTCCTGCTTTTGACTTTCTTCTTTGTCCCAATTCATATCGAGCATGTCTTTCTCCATCTATAGATAGAGAGAATAGAGGATAGGGGCGCTCAAAGCAAATAGGATTCTGTATCTAATACTAATAGGTACTAACCGCATTCAAGATTGACTTGACCTCTTATTTTGGATAGGCAGAAATGCTTACGCCCTAGGGGTTTAAAGGGCCCACTCCCTTTGGTTGACTCATCAGGCTCACCACCTTTTGGAGCTCATCCAACAGTCAGTCTACTTAATCATAATCATAATCAATCCGTTGCTATTGCTATCTATCGCCATACCCACAAGAGGGTAATTTATCCAACTCCCCGTGCGAAAGCAAGTCCCGCGTCAGCAGTGATTCGAGTTGTTCCTTGAGAGCAGGCTTATGGCATTCCAGGTAAACATAACAATATGAGAGAGAACTCCGTTCGGCTTATAAGTACTCGATTGAACCAATTGTTTTTTCATTTCCCAGTAGGTCACCTTGGGCCAGCTGCTGACTTTCTAGAAAGAGACAAGGAAGTCGATTCAACATAAGGGAAGAAAGCATATTTTAGGTTTACTCCTTCCATGTCTAGTAGGAGTGCGTGCTTCTTATTGCCTTTTGAGCAGTAGTTGTATACATTCCTCACTCAGTCTAATTAATTATCTTTCTCCCTACCCAAATACCAAGGGAGGTTTATGAGTCGTATCCTCCTTACGAGATAGCGGAAGTAGCATTAGCGGGAAAAGTAAGCTCCTTTTCAAGCCTTCTCTTTCGTAACCTTTGATTAGTTCCTTAGATGCCCTTAGCAAGAATGATGCAGGAGCAAGAAAGTCTATTTCCTCCGCCTTTCAAGAATCTCGCTATTCAAATAGCACAGTATAAAATGCAATCCATAAGTCATGCTGGTCAATCAATGACAATGATAAGCTCTATAAAAAAAAGAGTCTATTGCTCTTCGACACGTTTTATATCTACTTCAGTCATGCTTTATTGGAGTTATCTGACGCCAAGGAGGAAGGAATAGAGATTAGGATCCTAGCCTTGTTCCGTTTGAAGTTCCTAAGAGAGGTTACAAAAGAAAGGGATGCTCAAACCAAGGATTTGGAGTCTTATTAGTGCATCAATCTACAGAAAGGTAGGGGGGCATACCTGTGTGAAAATGGAGTGTAAAGCATATTCTAGATATTTCACTTCGAATTTCTTCCTCTTAAAAGAGTCAAGTCCGCAGGGTTCCCTAAATTCCCCAGGAATCAAGTGGGACCGGGAGATCGTTGTTCATTCGGTGGTTGGCCCTCCCCCTAATAAGTACCTACCAAGAATTGGGCCAGTTAGTTCAAGCGGTACCGAATCACAAAGAACAGTTGAGTTTTCTAATTCATCTATTATTCTATTTTTTGCATTTCTAGAATAGCGTTGGAGCCGGGACACACATTTCTGCCCGAGTTCCAACAGCAAACCAAATACGTTATCGTGGAAAACGAGTTTCGCCAACACAGAAGAGTTTGTGTGCTTTTTATTTTCACATGAGTTTCACATATGTGATGGTTGGTTGGGAGGGTACGGCAAATGACTCTAGAATCTTTCTGGATACAACCACTGAACCGGAAAATGGCCACTATCGTCACCGAGAAAATACTATCTTGTGGACTCAGGCTCTACGTTTATGCCTTAAGGTCTTTCTCCTTACCGTGGGGAGCGGTACCACTTGCGTGATTCTAGAGAAGAAGGCGGTGTCCCGACCACAAGGCGGTTAAATTCCACTGGTGCTTGCTAGCCAGTCAAGAACGACTCGAAGACCGTGGGAAGGTCTTCACGCTACGCCGAAGACGACGATGGCTCCATACCGGGTGGTAATACACAGGTATAGGATTTCCTGTAATGATGTGAAACTGTATATTTCAGAGAAATAGCTCAGTTCGAGAGGAAGGCGGAAACAGTTCCGGTTTTATTAACCTGATTCCTATTCATTTACCGGTAAAGGAAGGAATTCTTATCTATTTCTCGAGGCAATTATACTCATATCGACAATATGAACTGCATGAGAATTAGCATATAGAAAGAAAGCTTTACCGAATACAGGTCTAGTAGGTATAGAGCCGTAAGCGTGGTGGGGGTGCCGGTGCTTAGGCAGATGCCCCATTGTTCATGATGTTGCAATGAATCCAGTGGATCATCCTCATGGAGGAGGTGAGGGGCGCACGAAAGGAGGTAGACCTTCGGTGTCACCTTGGGGAAAGCTCACCAAAGCAGGATTTCGGGCAGTAGTAGGGGTGGTGAAACTTTAGATGTCAAATGCCACCAATTTTTCTGCTCAAGTTAGAACGTAGTTTTTCGAAGTGAATTGGCTAGTTCCTTTTAAAAGGAGACTGGTTTATTTTTATAAGCGATTGGCTTCACTTTAGATTTGTTATCGTAATTTCTCTTTTATTTATGGGTTGTTATTTATTATTTCGATTTTTGATAAACGAAACAAATCCAAGCCCGACAAGTAGAATTCCATTCGGTACCTTTGGGGTTTTCTTTTTCCTTCTGGATGACGACGTCACCGCGTCTCCTTATTGTTATTGCGATGGTGACGAGGAACAAAGGGCCGGGGAGATCATCGAAATTACCTCTAGCCCGGAGCCAGAGGGGGTCGTCGACACAACGCCAACCCTGGTGGTGGGGCACTTCGAAGGTCTGGAGACCCTCCTTGAGATTCCCCCTTTACCGGAAACGCCACCCGCAGGTCCTTCCTTAGCTCCAGAAGAAAGGGAGCAAGCCCCCTGGCCTAAACCTCGATCCATCCCAGAGTAGCCGCCGGCTGGACGGCGGCGAACGGGGGGCAAACTCCTCAAAACGAAGTTCTACTTTGTCTTTGGAAGAATTGGAAGAATCGGACTCTAAGTTTAAAGTAGGAGTAGAGTCTTTAGAGGCTCGCTTAGAAGGAATAAAGAGAAAAAAGCAACTGCAAGCGTTCGGGGCTTCTCCTTTTGAGACCGCGAAAGCAGAGCTGGTTACGTCCATTGGGGAAAATTCCCAGTTTCGTGTGGGACTGCTTTTGTCTCTGGATGTCAAATGCCCCTTGACGGGCAAACGGGAGGCTCTCGAAAAGACGATAGAGGCCATCTTGAAATGCCAAGGGAAGCCCACAGACTCCCTAGCGTCTCTACTCGACCTAAAATGCGATCTCGAGGACCCCAAAAAACTCGAGACCGCTCTCCGTCCATATTTAGGACGGTTAGGGCGATTTTTTAAGAAATAAAAACCTTCTGTCGATTTATCCACACTTCCATGACTTCTAGAGGAAAGCTAACTGCTTGCTGGCTGGGAGTTGTATGAGCGGTAACGTCCACGTACGGCTCCGTGAGAAGGTGGACGGAAATGGCCTTGTTGTACCTCACTCCCGTCTTCAATGGGGTCTGCTCTTTTTTTTTAGGAGAGTATGCCAATATGATCTTAATGAGGTGCGGGGCTTTGCATCTGACATTCTTTGGGCTTTCCTCTGCGGCCCGCGTCCCGGCCTTTTTGTGCAATAAACCCCTCCGGCCGAAGACTAGTGATAGGTGGTCCCGCGGAGCTTTCGGAGAAGGGTAGCCTAGTGTGTAAGCACAGCAATGAACCGCGGCGAACCCTCAGACGACCCTTCTAAGATAAGGGGGGAGATCCTCAGTAGTGGTGACCCTTTGACTCTTCCACTGACTTATATATGTACCGAATGCTCATACGGGAAAGTGAACTCCTGGGTCTGGAACCTGGGGGGGTTGCTCCGAGAAAAAATCCTTTCTTTCTCGTCCACTCTAGGGGGTGCGGACACACCTGCGCGGATTACAGGTGACGGTTACAAGAATGGCGGGGAAGTGAAGAGTACCCGACGACATTCAGGGATGAATGTAGACCCATCGGGCGGGGATAATCATTCCGGTCCTGGGAGAGGTGGCGACACCAGTCTGAGCTGAGGGAAGCCAGCCAATTGAGTCACTGAAACGACCGCAGGAGGCGCACCCTAAGCCCAGCTTCTCGGAGCTGCTATTGCGAAATACGGCTTCCTTAATATCCAAATTTCAACAAGGGGGCTGGGCTGCTCGCCTTCATAGAAAGGCGACCGGGCCTAGATTAGATGTTCGCCTTTTTATAGAATAGAAAGAGAAGGTAAAGGGGGGGGGTTTGGAGATTCTTGAAAGAATGCATGGCTTCCTCCTATTCCGCTTCAACAGAAGCCCTTAAAATCCTGCTGCTATGGCAGCAAGGGTTATCCATTTCATAGGCGAGGGTGGGGGAGAAGCAAGCCGAACCTCTGATCGACCCGGACACGTAAAAAATTCTCGGCGCCGAGAGAAAGACGAGATTCAGTAAGTAATTCAGTGAGTGCTTTCTTTTATAAGAAGAGCGTCGGCTTGGAAGAAGAAAATGAAATACGAACAACCGCGCTGGTTGTAATAGATCGACTTGAATGCGTCTTCTTGCTCCAGCATTCAAGTTCCATTTCAAGGGAGGACGACGTACCATGATACTTTCTGTTTTGTCGAGCCCTGCTTTGGTCTCTGGTTTGATGGTTGTACGTGCTAAAAATCCGGTACATTCCGTTTTGTTTCCCATCCTAGTCTTTTGCGACACTTCTGGTTTACTTATTTTGTTAGGTCTCGACTTCTCCGCTATGATCTCCCCAGTAGTTCATATAGGAGCTATTGCCGTTTCATTCCTATTCGTGGTTATGATGTTCAATATTCAAATAGCGGAGATTCACGAAGAAGTATTGCGCTATTTACCAGTGAGTGGTATTATTGGACTGATCTTTTGGTGGGAAATGTTCTTCATTTTAGATAATGAAACCATTCCATTACTACCAACCCACAGAAATACGACCTCTCTGAGATATACGGTTTATGCCGGAAAGGTACGAAGTTGGACTAATTTGGAAACATTGGGCAATTTGCTTTATACCTACTATTCCGTCTGGTTTTTGGTTTCTAGTCTGATTTTATTAGTAGCTATGATTGGGGCTATAGTACTTACTATGCATAGGACTACAAAGGTGAAAAGACAGGATGTATTCCGACGAAATGCCTTGGATTCTAGGAGGAATATAATGAACAGGACTATTTCTCCTTTTGGCCATAGCCATAGAAGAAGCTTCTCCTCCAAAGCGGAGGGAGGGGAATCTCAGGATTCCTATAACCCTGCTTATATAGATTTTTTAAGACAACATTTAGGGTTTTTCCCGGGTTTGGTACAAAATCTGGATAAACTCCTTTCGGTTCTTAAAACGGAGGAAATTCTCTTTCTGGCTTTCCGCTTCCCGCGGGATGCGAACATGTTTAAATTGCCCCTAAAGAAGATCAAAGATATGATTCAAGAAGCAATGGCTAAAGAGGAGGAAAACAGAGAAAAGCCTCCGGTGGAAGGTTGTGAAGACCGTCGTATGACGGAGGAGGAAAGGACAAAATTGCTTGAAGCATTTTCTTTCCTATGGGATAAAAAACAATGAATTGGAACTATTGAGTGGTGTAGGTATCCATCTTAGCAAATAGAGATACCGAGGCCCACCAACCTACTACTTGTTGGTTTGGTGGGGAAAGAGGAGTGGGTATGAGGGCTTCTTTCACTTTTTTAGGCTAGTTTACATCATTCCACATGATGATTTGCTAATTGTTTTATGATCCTTGACTAGCTATATAGACCCTAGGAACTTGCATGTGCTATTACTGCTGTATAAAGGAAAGGTGGCTCACGTTACCACTCTCCCCTATTCCTACAGGAAGGAAGAGTCCATCAAATGCAAGTCGCTACCAGTTTCCTATTTTGGATGAATACCATCGCACCATTTGACCTCGAAGTAACGAGTACTCAAGGAATCCTCTGGAATTCCAGTCATGATGATCAGGTACCCGGAGTACATCACCCTCATCAGGAAGAAAAGAGAGAGAAGTGGAGTAAAATGGATTCAAATGCCGCATTGCAAGTGAACAAAAGAAACCAGTGGAAATAGAAAGAGAATGAACAAGTGTATCAATTCATGAGTTAAGGAATACTATTGGGAAGATTGGGTGACTAATATCCTGAGAAAACGATCTCTTGCTTCCCTTGAAACATGCTGAGAGGACCATTTCGATTAGTGAGAAGCTCAGTTCATGGGTCATGACGACAGATCATATCGTGTACCAGTGCACTGTTCTTTAGAGATCTATGTTCAGTGAACAAGAATGTAGTGAGGGGTGCTACTTTAGTGTTATTCCTAGACTGATGAAGTGAAGACTTTAGGCCTCGCTAATAGTGGACCAACTGAGAATGTTTGTTTCTCTTTTCTGTAGATATCTCAATATTCCTTGAAAGCCTTATGAATGGTGGCGAGGATGTGGAAGAGCTAGTCATATAGTCCTTGAAGCTTGATTCCTTTTATCGGTTAGCAAGGAGTTTGAAGCTTGAGTACTTTCATTCAGCTTTCGTTCCTGTGGAATGAAGTTGGTTCAGAGGTCTCAAGTAGATCTTCTCAGACAGCGAGTAATATCTCTACTACACTTTCCTTCCACTTTATGTTGAGCAAGTTCACCTGTTAGCTTTCCCGCCAAAGGACAGCAAGCCAGTAATGTGAATCATCATAGTTTCTGTTTTCAGACAAGTACAGCGTCCACCTTTATCATATTAGCAAATAGCTGATCTTAAGAGATCTCAAATAAGGGACATACTTTTGCGTATTTCCGAATGGAGCAGAATAGTCATTCAACTGATGCTTTGAAAGTATTAAACGAGGCGATGTGTTTATCTGTCTTTCCTCATTGCATTCCTATACTTTCCTGCTTAGTATCAAAACCATGTGATGGTACACTATTTTTGCTATAACTTGATTTCTCTAACAACTCAATATGACTTTCTTTTTCGTGTTGAGAAACATGTTCGGATGCAACTTTCATTGAAAAATAAGCATAAAGAATTAACTGGCCAGTGGAATTTTATGAAATGAGGTCTCTCGGGAAAGCAAGACTTAAGGAAGGTAGGCAATTTCATACCAAGAAGAGCATTTAAGAACAGCTCATAAGCAATTCCAAGTGGCAGAGATGACTCGAGGGACCTCGTCAGATAAGCATATCCTATGGTAAATGTGGTACCTGGTCCAGTCAACTTGGAAGTAGAAACTGACCACTAGTGGGTGTCAATTAAAAAGTCACTCTGTGGCTAACGCTTCTACTGCTATCGGCAGGGCTTAGTCTCTCGTGGTTCATTTCCACCGGAGAGCATCTGTTTGAATAATTAGCGTATATAGTTGATCACTCTAATGACAACGGATTCGATTCGCAAATTTCTCGTGATTGACCGAAGGAAAGGTTAGCGACTGCTCTCCCTACGGAATCTCAAGTAGAGCCATTGCATAGCTGGCAGACACGATGGGCTCAGGGTTTCGACTGCTGTTCATTCCGATCTTAGGTCTCGCTCAGCGAATTCAGAAGGGTTGGGTCCTTTGTCAATGACTTACTTTCCTAGTAGCAGAGATGCAAGAATAACTACTTTCTTCTGCTAGGCGTTTCTTTGTTGCCAGCTGAGAAATAATACTCGTTTTTTTCGGATGAGGGGGAGTGTCTTTGTTTGTTCAACGTGCAGATCCGGGAGGAAGGGGCAGGACTTGTTGTTCGGGCAGTCTAGTTTTGTTTTTGTTTGGTGCCAGTGTCCCAGTGAAGGAAGTAGGGCTTGCTGTTCCAACAACCGCTCTCTTCTCTCTCCGCTCCCTGATGTCTTCTCTTTGTCTTCGGTATAGTATATATTTTTTTTGATTCAGATTCACTCATAACTATAAGAAGAGTGTGGGATGGAGGAATGGATTACGGAAGGAGACAGATTCCTTATAAAATGGATTAAGGTGGGTTTCGGAAGGAGGAAGGCTCGTTTCATTATCGAATATCGTGTAGAACTCACTTGCCCTGCCTTTTGCTAGGAGAGTGTAGTTCGAGCATTCTATTGTGTGCTCGATCCGTGATACGCAAAGCAATCTCCTGTTTACTATTGATCTAATGACAGTTGATTGAGACTTGCCATTGTCGTCTTTCGAAAGCGAACTCTTATCTGGTTGCACTCGGGTTCTCCTGTCGACTTGTTTTTCAATAGTAAATCACAGGCAGTATGCCCTATTTGAAAACATGCAATGAGGGTACGAGCAACACTCCCCAAACTTGGCATGACTCATCGCCATCTTGTATTCATGATCTTACCTCTATTGGTCACAAATGCATAGCATAGGATCGAGTGGATCGGCACCCAATAGGCCAGATTTTCCTATCTTTGATGTTAGAAGTGATTCCAATCTATTTTTCTATAGTGATAGTTCACAAATTAGCAATTATCACTGCCTCAAAGCAAACATAGGAACTAGGGAGTTCATCGAGAGAAAGTCCCTTTAGTTTCGTACTTCCCTGTTTCGGATTTGCATATGTCTTTAATCGCAATAGTTGTAGAGAAATCCCTCAATCACGGGACAATCCTCCAGGGCAAAGGTACTTCCAAAGCTCAGAAGGTTCATCTGTGCATGAAAGGAATGAAACAAATTCCATAGAAAAAATAGGAAAATCCCCACCGAGATCGGTACCTATCTAGATCCCCAGCTTCGACAACAAAACTCCTTCGCATTTTGCGACCATTCCCGCGAGGACTACGATTCGGATTATCTAATGTCATCCCCAAACAGAATTACACCTCTTAAGAGGAAGGGACGGCCCTCTATCCGGTGTGGGTTCCTACGAATTATTGTCTGGTTCCGGATCCAGGTCCCTCTGCCCTTGCTTTTTGTTATTCCATAGGGGTATGGATTGAAGTAATCACTAATCCAGGAAAGATGGATCTTTAGCTAGAAAAACGAAAAGCCAATACGCCATGTATCAAAACAATAGGGATAGGGGTAGTTGTATACCACCTACGAATAGGAAGATCCTGGGTTTTGTAAGAAAACTACGAATAGGAAGATCCTGGGTTTTGTAAGAAATCCAATTTCATCAATTCTAAGCACGGTAACGGCAGTGCTCCTATCCAACGGCCGGGGATCTATTCGATTTCTCAATTTGCTAATGCCGATAAGCTTAGGTTGTTATTTCATCATCTTGCGCTAAAAAGGCACCCTCCTATTATGCTAACAAAGGGACGGATAACGGCAAAGCGGAACAGCAATAGCGAAAGCAGGTACAGTAACGGCGCAATCCCTAAAAAAAGAATCAAAATAGAGAAATTTAGAGCGTTGCGAATTTCCTTCTTTTGATAATGCTACCCACACAGTCACGGCTCCTATCCGGTCACCGGGTTAAACAATTGATTCCTCTCAACGCATCCCCGCGGTAAAGAGCTAGTCGTATTCTTTTGATAATTCTCTAGTTGTATTCAAGCAAGAGTCCTCGGCATCCTACGAAAACAAGCGCTAGGAATATCAATAGCGTTAGCGTTAGCGTCCTGGCCTTTGCTTGGGGATTCCTCTATGGAATTCCAAACATGCCATTGCTTTGCCTTTGCTCGTCCCTTTGATTCAATCCTTCTTCTCCTCGAAAGCTACAACTAGAAAATATATTCTTCT
Source organism: Triticum urartu (assembly GCF_056163025.1). Taxonomy (NCBI): domain Eukaryota; kingdom Viridiplantae; phylum Streptophyta; class Magnoliopsida; order Poales; family Poaceae; genus Triticum; species Triticum urartu. The sequence continues at coordinate 331,941,515 of NC_141873.1, read as the reverse complement.
TTGCCGGTGCGAACCCTTCTTTTGAATAACAACCATTGGCAAGACCAGCGAAATCCGAATACTAATCCGAGGAAAGCCCATCCCTACTTCCCTTTGCTGTTGTTCCTCGAAATCCTCTACTAGTCATTGGTTTCAAAGCAAAGGTATCCGGTATAGGGGGTCGTGGGCAGGTTAGTGTTTCATTTCGATAGGTGATAGTGGTATACCCAAACCATATGGTATAGGTCTTGGAAAGGAAAGTAAATCAAGTCCATCTTACAGGATTTCTTCACTTGCTTGGGCTTAAGCGGTACCAGTACCCGGAGAATAGTTCAATTCTCTTTCTCCACATGACACCCTTGTGTTGTCAAACTAATGAATCCCTCTCCGCCCCTGCTCCGACAAAGCAATAAGCACTAGGGTATCCACCCACCCGCCAGTTCGAATAGCCGGTTTCCTCCCCTTCCGCTCAAGCTAAAGGTTCTGGGCTACGGCTTCCGGTTCCGTATTCCGATTCGTCTTCGGATAGCATTAGAAAATCCCTTTCATGCCTTGCCAATACAACTATTATTTTTCTTAGCCGAGGAGCCTTTGGAAGTACCGTTGTTGGATCGGATTGAGCCATTATAGGATCGGATAAAGATTCACTCTTTGCCAATGCCTGCTTCCTTGGTTTCCTACTTTCTGCATCGAAAGTGACTTTTTGCTCAGTATCGAGAACCACTTCTTCTCCTTTTCGAGGCGTAGATCGCCCGTCATCTGATTTGCTTCGTCAAAGCGGATAGCATTATGGAATTGATTATATTCGTAGAAAAAGCACCCCTATTTAATAAGTCCTCGGAAATGATCTCATCCAGTACTTCTCTCAGCCTATTTGCCAAGACTTTGGAGCATAGCTTGTAAATGACATTGCACAAAGATATCGGCCTATACTGTGATATTTCTTGGGGGTTCTACTGTCAGCAAGTGCACTATTATTTACTTCACCGCGTACTTAAAGAATTGTTGGTAGCAAAGAACAGCACCTGATAGAAAGGATGCTAACCAAGCCTCTTCTGTTTAAGCAAGGCTAAGCCAGAATAAGGGGTACAGTAGGCTGGTGACCCTGACGATAGCACTAAGACTGCCTCGGGAATCTCCTCAATCGTTGAAGAGTGCCTCGGGAATTGAATAAAAGCACTGATATCCATATAATCCTACAATTATGCTCTATTCTCTTGAAGAGAAGACACTTGAACTTCGTCATGTGCTATTGATCCTTTTGAACCTAAATTCACATTGGCATTCTAATCTTTGATTATTTCTTAATAAATTCGACCCGGAAGGCTTTTTAGCTGAACATAAGGAGTGGTGTGCGGACCCACAGGCAGTTACCAATATATCATTAGATTAGTTAATTCCCACGCGCCAAACAGGCGTCACCACACTGCCTCCCAAAGGCTTCTTTTAGGCTTCCCCGCCACATCACACGCTTGCTTGCTTTTGCTAATCCGATCCAGAAAAAACGAACATTCTCCCACGTGCTTCGGGCCTTGCAATAGCAGTAGATGCTACAGACGTGGTGTCATTATCAGCGATTCCTCAATCGATCAGAAGAAAGGGAATATAACCTGCCCCTCATTGTCCTTCAATCATGGTGCAATGAATATCGTAGATAGAGTGATTTCGATCTCATATAGCTAGCTTTCCTTTCAAAGTGAAACGATTTTCCTTTTACGTTGAGATATTTGAATTGGATTTTATTTCACCACTACTATCGTAACGCACAGAAAACACTGACGTTTCCGCTCGCTTTCAACCACTGCCACTTTACCTGAGCACTGTGACGCAGTCGGTCAAGTATTGAGTTTCTGCTAGTATATCAAGGACTTATGAGAACTGAAAAGAAAAAAACGAAAAAAGGAATTCTCATAGTTCATTGAATTAAGGGAGGGCCATTCGTGGGGGGTTCGTGGAAGAGTTGGGTTCGATTCCCTTTATACGCGATGTGGCGAAAAAGACTGATTCAACGAAATATGCCATGCCAGCATTAAGATTTAAAACGTGTCGTCTACTTCCAGGAAATATTCGGAATAGAGAACTTTCTCTAATCCAACGCCGTATTCTCCGGAGATTGAGGAACAAGAGGAGATCCATTAAAAGAAATCTTTCTCGGAGAGAAAATCTAAACAGTAACATCAAATCACAAACTACACGAAAGTTGTCTCTTTATTATGGGGATTTACCCATAAGGGAGATGCACAGAGGAAGAGAACGAACTTCATATATCCCTTTTTTACTCAATCAAGAAACAAGATCGGACGTGATTCCGGTTCGTCTCCATTTTAGTGACACTCTTCCTCAAGCAAGGCAGCCGATAAGTCATCGAAGGGTTTGTTTGAATAATGGACTGGTAACCATTACTCATTTGAAAGTTTCCCACGGTGATCTAATATCTTTTAAAGAAAATGACGCGAGAACCCGCGGTTTTGAAATAAGGAGATCTTTCTATATCGACATATCAGTTGGAAAAATCATAGGCAAATTCCTATCGGCCATATCAGTTGGAAAAAGAAGAGGCAAATTCCTACCGGCCAGAATCTGGAGAAGAACAAAAAAAGAATGGTTCCGCTTACTCACAACTCAGAGGGGATGCCGCTTACTACTCAAATCCAAGGAATTGCAAAAGTTGCGTTCTTATATGCAAGAAGAAGACTTTGAAAGAACAAAGAAGTTTGGATCCGCAAAAGTATGCTTAGGTAGTTCCTTCGCTGAGCACAACAGAATGAAGAGGAATTTGTTTCATTTCAAATACTTCTTCTTATTGAAAAGAGGGAAGGAGAAAAACCGAAATCTTCCTACTCGAACAATAAGTCCTTTTGTAGAAAAGTCTTCTTTATATAGTAATTCGACCTATTGCTCCAGATCCCCGTTTACTAGGAAGATAAGAATCAAAAGGATCGAACTACCTACTCATTATTCGGAGGTGAATCATAGAACACTAAAAGCTGTGGTATCTTATGGACCTAACATAGGTCACATCCCTCACGACATAAGATTGAAAGATCCAAACCTTCCTCTTCGGAGCGGAAACGGACGTGGCCAAAACATATAAAAAAAGATCGGCCTAGTCGCTCATAGGGACATATCTATCCGGATAGAGGATAGTCTAGATCAATTTTGAGAAAAATCTCTCTCTATATAGATAGGTATCTCTGTGGATAGAGATAAAGATAGGGATCCCTATAAATCGAAATATATGGAAAAAGTGCACTTTTTGACTACTACTACTATTTCTTAGACTTTTTCAAGGAAACATCGTTTTTTCGATTTTGACTGAATTGGTCGGAGCGTAGACGAGCAAGCAGAGCCCAGGAAAGAGGTCAGATCGTCATAGAGCAGTCGACTATAAGTATAAGACTGCTGGCCTGAGAGAAGGCAGTCTCTCTCGGGAAACATGGCCCAATTTCTCTTCTTTCTTTTCACACGGGCAACAATTGGGAATAAAACAGACCATGAACATGAGTTTAAAATGTAAAAAAAAGGGAAGAGTGCATTCTCCACTTTCTTATCTCGAAAATGCGTAATATAGTGATGTCATGTGTCTGTTTCTCTGAAAAGGTGGGTCGGCCCTTAGGGCAAACAGTAGTGCCAGGTTCCATTGTGGAACGGTCGTTTGCCGGTGACCTTTGTCCGCTGTAGTACGAGTGACTGGCGCATCGCATCCAATCTCTCATGTCAATGAGTCAGTTAGAAAACAGCTCCAAATGAATCAGTGATTTCCCCTTTATTTCCCTCGGAACCAAGGGGAACAAGACGAGATTCCGTGTTCACTTATCGATTCCAAAATGAATCGAATTCGTGAACTTTATAACGATATTACTCCTCTTCCTTACGGCTCCCCTGTGCCTAGTGATTTCTCGTGCTCGATTCATCCCATTCTAGTATATCTACTCGGCTATCCTTAGAAAAGTCAAAAGATAAGGAGCTCAACCTGTGGAAATCCTACTACCATCGGCTGTCACATTCGTTCCCACTTACCGCAGGGATGGATCAAGTAACTGGTGATTCTTTTCAAGGTCAGATGCTTTTTGGGCTTATTTTCTAAAAAATCTTCATTTTGATCGAAAAAACCCGGGGTTAGGCGAATGCGCGGGTACTCTTGATCTGGCTGCTCCATGTAAATTTCCTCATCCAACTCCCCATTAAGGAAAGCCGTCTGCCCATCTGATGAACGAGAAGACCGTGCGAGGCAGCCCGTGATAGTAGTACTCGAATGGTGGTAAATCTAGCCACAGGTGAGTAAGTATCAAAGAAATGCCTACTTTTGCTGCTATGCGGATGGAGGACTTTTGGGCCTGGCATTACGAGAAATCGGGACAGTTCTCTGTCCGTTCTGCTTACCGGATGTTGATAAAAACGAAGCAGCGACGGGGTACCCGTGGATCCACTATGCAATAGACCACTCGGGTAGTGTTGCCATAGGCGACACGCAGAGCCCGCACTGTCAGATGGGAGAGTGCCAACGGCCTTTGGACGATGTCAGGAACGGGGGACCTTGAAGGATCAGGAAGAGAAACATCTGAGCCACCGTCAGACTCATCACCGTCGGAGCCAGCGTTGTCAGGCGCCTGAATAGCATGGGATCAGTCCATCATCGCCCGCAGCTTCACTTCACTTCAGTTCAGCTCAGCATACTAGGGAGACCACGGGGAATGTGAGAGTACTGACATATGACCCAATCGCGACAAAGCCTTGTGCTGCAACAACTGTGGCTAGGGATAAGAGTTCCTCGGCTGCAACTTCCAATAACTAAGCTCGCGTAAAAGTATTAGTTAGCGGGTCTTGGTTGAATAGTGGATCTTGGTTGAGAAACTCATAGATAGAGATTGATCTGTTTGCTCTCCGCTTAGTGGTTTCTTACTCGGTCTCCTCACCTGAATAGATGGTCGCACGCTTCAACTAGAATCCAAACCATAGTAGAACGGGGGCTCAAAAGGAAACTTCAGAGCTGGAATATATAATCTCCAGTAGTACACTTAGCCCTTCGGCCTTATTTCAACTTGAACATGAATTTGCAGCACATTTTGGCGTTATTATATTAACATAAGCATTGAACACTGACGGCTAGCCCATACATGCAAACACAAGAAATCAAACCAAACAAAGACACTTAGCATAGGAGTAGATCGGAATCAAACTAAGACAAAGAACACCTGACATGAAAACAAATGTCTCCAGACACTTATTGAATTTAAACCAACCTTAGAAAACTAAAAAGAGTCTACGGACTCTTCTATTCTAGCGAGATGCTAGACGAATAAAGAGCACTTGCTGCTCCACCCGCAGCGCTTCCTGCCTCTCCTCCAAACCCTCTATGCGCTCTCTGGTAGCGCGAATGCGCGCTTCTTTCTTTGCAGGATCCATTGTTCTAACACTTCTCAACTGGTTGTTTAGCACTCTACGGTGCCCTTCAATCTCATTTTTCAGTTGCTCCGTTTCGGTAGCAATTGCAGAAAGCCTGTTTGCGGTTGCAGCATCCATAGCAATGTGTGCTAGTACTCAATTTCTTTGTGATGAAGTGAAGATATCTATATACCATTTATAGAGTGGTAGAGTAATATCGCCATGCAGTACGAATTGCATGGCTGCATGCAGCCTTTATGAACAAACAAACTTTGCAGAGCCGTTTCACCTAATCGATTCCGTCGGCGGATCATCCACGTCACGAATTGAATGGCAGGCACAATTCTTACTAGTTCTCCGCCCTACTTTTTTCAGTTGAAGACTATCAGGCCTGGAAATGGAAACTTTGGACCCGGGAGACGGTTTGATGTCTCGTACATAGCCAGCCCAGGGCGCTGCCCATAAGGGTCACTGTATGTAGGTTTTCAGCTCTAAGGTCCCCACTCATCACAATCGTTGGCCCTCATCCTGCATTGGAGCATAGCGTTAGTATCTTTCGGTGTATCAACAACATAGGCACCTGATCTATTTGAACTTTAAACCACAAGGGAAGTTTTCACATAAGCTGCCGGATTCCCTTTCACTTAAAGCCATTCCAACAATCTATTCGTCGTAAGCCCTTCTAGCAGCAATCCAAACGTCCCTCCATCTGCATCTCCCTAACAGTCTCTGCACGTGGATCTCTTCTACTAGTGATTCAATTGGGGCCAATCCTGCCGCATCCACTTCCTTCTATCAATTAGTGGAATCCCCAAAAGCGGAAGAAGTTCTTTGCGCTAAATACCTTCTTTGCAAGCCGTGGTCCCACAACGGACCGAAATGGCCATCAGAAAGCAGATTCATTTTATGATAGAAAAAGAATCTGCTTTCTTCTGGCACATGTATTTCTGAAAGGACTCCATCTTTGGAAAAGCTCGTTTGCACCTTGCATCGAATTAAACCACTCCTTTCACCGCGGATAAAGACTTGGTGGGTGGGGATGAGACGCTAAGGTAGGGTTCGGTCTGGATGAAACTATCTTTAACACGAGCTTCTTCCTTGTGCGAAGTACCAACTTATTGGAATTCAGCATTGCATATTCACTACCGAGATCTCTTATAAGTTTTGGGACCAGAATGAATTCTTCCTACAGACGCCGTAAAGGGTGCGGTTTAGCAACCAAGCGTACAATGACCGAAACCAACAGCTCCATCATTTCTGAGAACTTCTCTCTCGCATAGAGGAGATCTTGGCACTACTTTATGTGTTCAATCCAGGGAGCCGCCCTCTTCTTCATATCTTGCTTGATATTGGTTTCATAATGAAAAGAGGAAGGAGTGTCGAAGCGATGTCGCTTCTCTGCTCTCAGCTCTTTGCTCGAGATGATGTGATCTGATCGATCAGTCTAGAATCTGTAACCAATTGGCTAAGTCGCTAAGTCATTGCGGACACTTGCCATCCTCTCATATCGAAAGACGAACAACGACTTCCGGGGTAAAACGGAGGGCTAAAACCTGAGCCTCTTTTTCCATCCCAGGGGGTAGCGATTTCAAGAGTACTTGGTTTAAAACTTCCAGTTTATTCAAGTAGTTTCACTCGATGAAAAATGCATGCAAAATGCATTCTATTGCTGATTCTCTGTCAGGCATTACACCTCTGTCCCAAGCTGTTCGTGTTAAGGTGGCCGATGGCGCTGAGTTAACTTCCTTGTTTCTTCTGCTTGATTTGATCTTTGCAAGTATCTGCTGATACCGCTCCATCACATCAGCCAAGGAGCCCCACATTCCAGAGTGCAATGAATGCAACTCAGAAGCCATTCTTATCTGTCTATGCCCCATATCTTGGATCCGGGTCTGCGTATGAATAGTATTCGTATCACAGCCGAGCAAGAGGATTGACTTACTCATTTCAAGCGGAAGTGGGGATTGAACCCAGTAGATACCTAGCAGCTAAAAGAGGTCCAAAGCACCGGATATGGCTCAAATAGTCCTTATAGAAATGATCTACGAACTATAACCTTTCGATAAGAAAGATTAGTTACACAAGATATATTATTCTTTCTCACTTCCTCTAGAAACCAAAGGGAGAAGGAGTGGGAGTTGAAAGCGACAGAGATAAAGTACCAGCAGCTGCAGTCGTAGGTGGAAGCCTTTCTTTCTTCTTGCACGTATTGAGCTTGGCGCTCCTTGAGATCTCGGAATAGCTCCGAACCAGCGACCTTGAGCGGGTCTCCTCAAAACCACCGTAACTACCCGCTGCGAGCCATGGTCCTTGTATGCTAAGGCGGAGATTAATTAATTGCTGCCACAGCAGGCGCCTATCTGTAGACAGATTGGATCGATAAATATAAAAAAACTTGTCAAGCTTTGCAAGGTCCCCTTCTCAGAACAGCAGCAAGTCAGCACCAGGTCAAATTCTCCAATTACGGTAATATACCATAAACAATCATCCTTTAGGAGCTATATTATCCCTCTAGGGGAGCTAGTATAGTTGGCCATAAGGTCACACCCCTTCTTCATTCCATTTTCTATTTTAGAACTTCGGGTTTCAAAGACTTTTCCCACAATAGAGGCTTTGTTCTTTTTGAGCAGAAAGAATGAATCTAGTATCGACGGAATGGTATCTATCTTCTTAATATTCGTTTTCCAGGGGAATGAGCCAACCCACACAAGAGTGCCTACTAGCTTGTCACGAACGCAGAGGAAAAGAAGTAAGATACCCCCGCCCCCGAGCCGGGACCCCTTCTTCTTGTACCGCTAGTGGTCTTGGATGAAGAACCACAAGAGCAACCTGAGGTAGTCGAGGAGGAGCCACAAGAGCAAGATGGAGGTTAAAATGAGACAGGTGGTAATACTTCTTTGGAATTGCCGCTTGCACTACGCAGAGAGACTAGGACTAATGCTGGAAAGCCTCCGGTCCGATATGGCTATGAGCATGACATTGCAAATTGAGTTTCAGACTCTTATGTCTCACCCGCACACAAAGCATTCATTGCATCTCTACAATCAGTGTCTATTCCAAAGGATTGGAAGGCTGCAAAGCTGGATCCCCGGTGGAAAGAAAGACGCAATGAAGGAGGAGCTTGGTGCACTTCAGAAGAACAAGACGTGGGATCTTCTTCCACTCCCAGCAGGAAAAAGAGCAGTTGGATGCAAATGGGTGTTCACCGTAAAACAGACTCCAGAGGGTAAGGTGGATAGATAGAAGGCAAGGCTAATTGCAAAAGGTTATAGGAAGATGGGAGATAGACTATGATGAGACCAAAGCACCAGTGGCGAAGATGGACACGGTGAGAACCTTAATCTCATGCGCAGTCAACTTACTTTGGGTGGCCTTTACATCAGCTAGATGTGAAGAATGCTTTTCTTCATGGTGGTTATTTACAAGAAGAGATCCATATGGACATTCCTCCAGGTTTTGGAACAAACAGACTGATGGGAAGGTGTGTAGGCTCAAGAAATCTTTGTATGGCTTGAAACAGTCGCCACGGGCGTGGACAGGTTCAGGAGAGTTGTTTGTGGTATGGGCTACTCTCAGTGTAATGGAGATCATACAGTACCGGCATAGACGAATCCATATCACCATTTTGGCGGTGTATGTGGATGATATTGTGATTACTGGAGACGATGTTGAAGAAATCAAATGTTTGAAGGCAAGACTGGGAGAAGCATTTGAGGTAAAGGATCTTGGACCTCTTCGATACTTCCTTCGGATTGAGATTGTTCGGTCGAAGAAGGGGGTAACATTAAGTATAGTGAACAGGTAGCTGATTGTTTTACTAAACGAGTAGGTCCTTGTGAGGGTTTAGCAATTTGTAACAAGATAGGCATGTTAGATATCTTTAGCCGGGGGAGTGTTGAGTATTGGGCTGGGCTGTATAGTGTGTGTTAGGCCCCATGGCCCATGTACCTTGTATGTATAGCAGCACATAGGAGCAATGGAAGAGATTGATGATCACTCATCAAATAATACCCATGAAACGAATCCAGACTCAGTGAGTGGTGAAGACCACTGACCCCAATAGGAATACGGAAGACCTAATTATTGAAGAGAATAGTACAATTAACAACTAAACCTAAAGGGATCCACTTGTCACAGAAGCAGTCTATAACTAATAGGAAGCGCCTATCTCTTACTTGATATCTGATTGATCTTGCAGAGCCGAATTGTTTGAACTTGATCGACCTTAAACGCTAGTTCAATTCCAGGATGACATCATATAATATACGCGAGGCTCAACCAATGATTTTGATTAGACACTTCTCCTTGTTGAATGAGAATGAAGGAAGAGTGCCGAACGACTAGAGCTAACAGCCAGCCCGGATACCTAAACTGAAGAGGATGTCCCACCATAGCAAGATATGATACAGACCAATTAACTGGTAAGCCAACCTTCCCCATTACTTTTCTTTCAACTAACTAGAAAAAGAAGGGGGCTCTTACGCGACTAGGCCGAGGAAACCTCCACTACTGGCTGAACTGAAACACATCATCCCATCCATTCCATCAAGTAAGTACGGGTCCCCAGTGACATATTAAAGAATGCCAACTTTCTCCCAACCGGTCTGTGAGAAGAAATGCCTAGATACTCGGTATGAGGAGAGCTCGGTAAGCAGGCAAAGAGCAGGGTTTGGTAGGCTGAGCCTCTTCTGGGGCAGGAAATTGGTCTATACCCACAGTTGCTTTTGTTTTTTCGTATGGCACTCTTAGGGTGATTTGCGAAGTTGTTGTTTCTGACTGTAGCCTGTAAGAAAAGAAGTGTGTCTGCATCGATCGCATCAAGATTAATCTATGTTATTTTTCATACGCATTTCATTTCACTGGGCTGCGGTTGGCCTTAGCTTTAGTAGCAGGGTTGGCGCTTTCTTTTCAATGAGGGAATGGCTGGCGCTATCACCCATGGCACCTTCATCCTCAGCAAGAAGTGAGTAGTTGGCATTTCCGGTTTCCGAACAAATGGATACAAATTGACCTTGTGGATCCGATGATACCACGCCTGGGAGACTTTCAGAAGAATAAGAAGAAGAAGGCGGATTCAATTCTTCAAGTCAAAGTCAAGGGCTACTGGCA
>NC_141873.1:331901042-331926042 GCF_056163025.1 Triticum urartu | reverse complement strand
ATTAATAAGGAATGGCTTTTAAAGGGGGCCAGCTTACGGGCCAGGCCTCTCTCTGACCTGATAACTAGTATCGCCTCCCCGCCCAGCTCTATCAGCAGGCCCCTTCTTTTGCAATACTTAAGAAGGTCTCTCATGGCCAAATTCTTATTAAAGCCTTCTCTACCATTGAATTCGGCCTTCGGGGTCAACCCAGCGGCTTCTATGAGGAAGGCGGCGCAAAGGAGGCTCGAGGGCTTGTTAAGGAAGGCGGCTAGGGCCGCTGAAGGGGGGAAAACGAAAGGCGTTTTCTGGTCTCCCCTTCGCCTGGGGGTGCTTGTGGGGGGGGTGTGCCACGACGAAACAAGGGAATGAAAGGTCGCTTTGCATTGGATGCTCTTTACCCTCCCCACTATGAGGGCTCTGTTGTCTTGGGGAGCGTTGAAGCTTGCTTCTTTTCCATACTTTTCTTGGTCATCAATACGACGACCTATTCTTAATAGAACCGATCTTATTTTCACTACAAGAGGAATTTCGTGCTTCTGCCGGATCCTCCCTATCTCCTGATCGAGCTTGTGTAGGTAGATATTGCCTGGTAGGGCCGATAGTAGTACACTGTTTGGGATGGAGTCAGGGCCCTTCTCACCCCCTACGAGTCGTCCGGCGGAAAACTTTTTCTGAGTGGGGTAAAAGAACTTGGAATCGTCGATCTCTTCCTTCAAGATTGAGATGAATCGATGTCGGTCGATGGTGTGAAAACACTTCCTGATGTCGAATTCCAAAAACCAGCGAGAGGTTCCCCACTCTTCTTTGATCCGTCTGAGGGCCGAGTGGCAGCCTCGACCCGAGCGGAAGTGCGATGTGTCTGGAAACTCGGGATCGTAAATGGATTCGGGTACCATTCTGATCGCCTCTTTCATGATCTTTTCTATGGGTAGAACTACTGTGAGCGGTCTAAACTTCGACCCTTCTTTCTTTCTTCATTTAAAAAAGGGGGAGCAAAGCCTGTTTTTTGCTCCCTCAATTGATAGATCAGGGCCCCTCCTGCCGGCCCGAACGAAAGGCTCTTTAAGGAAGTAGTCCCATCACTCTCGGGCCCGGCACCAACCAAGAGGAGGCGGGGCTCTCTCCAATCATTCCGAAGAGCCGAGATCTCGTAAAGGAAAAATTAGCTAGCTCAGCAGGTTTGGACCCGGGTGAATCAGTTCAGTGAAGGAAGGGAGCCTAAACTTAAGGCTTTTCCAAGCCTTGCCGATAGGCGCCTCATGGCTCGCTCAGTTCGCTCGCGGAGTTCTTAGATCAGTAGATCTGGATAGAGTCTCGCTCATAAAGGAAGAGTAGCGCGCTAGCGCGGCTCGCTTCGCTTTTCGACGCGGAGCTCGCTGCTGTCTTTTTAGCTTCAAAACTACAGGGCCTGCGTTAGCACTACGGCTTTTCAGCCTCCCTTTGCTGCTTCCGAACTATCACTGATCCCAGAGATCAACCTTCAAACCTTTTTCTTTGAATCTCAGGAAGGCTTTCTCGGGGAGAAAGCTGGTTGGGGAACTGCTAAATGACCTAAAAGAAAAAGAGGAGACTGACTCTGACCTTTCAAAGCCCTATCTCATCTGGTTGATAGTAGAAGGTACGTACGATGATACCATGGACATAAACGAGGTCGAGCATATCTTTAATGATTTCAAACTAAAGCGTACCTAAAGCCTGCCCTGGATATGAAAAAGGGATTTGAGCCAGAAGAAGATGAGGATCTATCACCAGATGAGGAAATGGAAACAACTAAGTATTAGTTAGGTTTAGGTTCAGGAAATGGAAATGGTAACAGCGGCCCAAAAATGGTAAGGTTTTCTTTTCAAAGAAAAAGGAACGCAAAAGTTTTGCGAAATCCTTATCTTTCGGCTTTTTAAAGAAGATAGGCCATTACAAAAACAAGGTATAACAGTCGACTTTCCTATCAGGATTTTACAACCTGAATACCAAGGGACCACTATTAGAAGAGAGCATAATAAGTAAATGCCGACGCCATCTTTGACTTTTTGGATGGTCGGCGGCGCCATAAACTCGATAACCAGCACCGCGGAGTCAAGAAATTCAACTAAATAGAATCCTAAAACAATCTTATTCGAGCACACACGGGACCCACAGCAATGAAATTCACACAAGCGGCAATCATCCGAGCAGAGAATGGAGAAGGGAAATATACTTGAAATTGTTTTTTTCCGAATGAGAAAGCCTTTGGCAAACTCCTTGCAAATCTGTTTTTGCCGGGCACAATAGACATATCTGCTCAGTCACAACATAAGGAACCCCCAATGTTCCTCAAAGCCTACCCGGCCTGACAGCTTTAGTTGAATGATCTGATCCCGAAGCAAGCTTTCTACTTAAATTGCTATGACTGGCCAACTAATGATAGGACTACCTATCTTGATGCTTTGAATCTGTATTCAGAGCTTTTTTCCAACTACCGGGACTACTAATTTCAAGTACAAAGCTCTCCTATGAATATGCTACTGCTCTTACTTTCTACCTGAATCCGAGCATTGAAGCAAGCTCTTTATCGCGCCATAACCGAGTCTCTCCTTGCAGCTCTGACCAATCCACCCGTCATTGCAAATAACTGCTCCTTACTCTTTGATTGTATGTCCATTTTTGCTTGATGTCTGGCTCAACGGATCTGGTACATGAAAAAGCCATTCCTTTTCGCTTTCCTTCAACCACTCAGTATACTTTTTTACTGGAAGAGTCAAGCGAAAGCAATTAGTTTAGAAGGAAGAGGAAGACCTAGGGGGCTTACGTCCTCATTTCACTCTTTTTGCTCCTGCGAGACACGACTCAACTACTTTTTACAATTGACAGGGTAGCCCGGAGGTCAGATGAAGGGTCTTCCCCATAAAGATAGATTAGTACTTGGAAGGTTCAGATGAAGGAAGGGCTGAAACAAGGCAAAAACTATTCAATGGGGTAAATAAATATGAGCAATCCGTGAGAATAGCAAACCCCTATCTCTTAAAAAGAAGAAGATAGATAGGTCCACGAGTTGAGACAGAGAAGTTCTAACTAATCAAGTAGGAGTTTACCCACGAGAGTCAGAGGCTGCATCATCAAAGGGGTATAGAAATAATTCAGAAGCACTATGGCCTGAAGCGAAGGGCAGGAACGAACGGAATCAATGTGTTCCAATTTATCCGGAGTAAGGACAGCAGCTGAGAAGGGACAAAAAAATAGCGTAGACAAAAGGTAGGACCAGATCATGCGAAGAGCTCTTCGCCCTATTGATTAGGAATCTCGATCAGAAACCACCAGGCCATGTCTCCCGATAAAAGATGATCCCCACAATGGATGTCAGGCCTTGGCTTTATAAAATCTGATTGGATCCGCACTAGAGGATAAGAATACAGATAGGCTGACTAAGAAGATCTTCAAATTGTCTTACCTGAAAAGATGAGTTATTCAAAGGAATACCTGAAGAATAGAATAGAATAGAATAAACACATGGCACAGCTGGGTGCTAGAATAGTAGTTGATAGAAGTTCTAGTCACTTAAAAAAAAATAACCACTGCTTAACTTAATTAGATCGTAGAAGATAAGCAAGCGGGTTCGGGCAGTTAGTCCTATTTGAAGGTAAGAAGTTCGGGTAGTAAGGGCTAGGTTTATATAGGGGCTATATTTTTGAGAAACATATGGTCTTGCTCATTTCTCATCAAGGAATGGAGATTGGGTTGGTGTTTGGAAGGGGGATTCAGTAAACTGACCTTGGCCAGCAAGCAGAAAAAGGACTGACGTCTTGGGGCGCGCTAGCGCGCGTACTCTTCTTCTGCGAGACTCCATCCAAATCCACCACTTACTTGTTGGTTGGTGTTCCATTCTGTTATCTTAGACTATGCTGCCTTCTTCAATTCCATTCTTCGTGTCCCTAGTCGAAGTCTTCTTGCTGGCCCAACCCAACATGCATTTTAGAGTGCCGTGCCAGGGCGATAGGCGCTCCGCCAGTCACGCATGATCGCCAGAGCCTTTCTTGGCTATGTAAATATAGGGCCAGAATAAGTGCAAGATCCTCAACAAAATGGATTAAGGTGGGCTTCGGATTTTTCATAATTTTTTTCTATCTTTTCATCAAGTTCTTGTTTGATCTGCCGCTATTATCACAATATCCCTCCTTTTAGGGTTAATGCTATCAATGGTGAATCGATCATTCGCTATCCTTTTTTTTAGAAGAGCTTTTTTGAATGGAAGAAAAGTAATGAAACCCGCGATGGCTACTGAATAACCTCCTTTGATTTTTTTTATAATAAACCCTTTTACCTTTTTCTTCGTTCGCCAAATCTTCTTCAGTTCTATCCAAGCTCGGTTTTGTCTGAATCTTTGTGGAAGAAGAAGCGGTTCGCCAGCCGCTACATCCAGGGATCCCACAAAATCATTAAACCTGGCGGCTGCTCGCTCTTTGATCAGTGATTCACCGGCCACTAGATCGATGAAGAATCTCTCAAAAATCCGCTTTTTGATCAGTGATTCACCAGCCACTACATTCTTGGATCCCACCTTATTCTCAAACCTGGTGGCTCGCTTGATTGGCAGTCCTGTAAGCTCATCTTGCATACAAATTTTTGGGGTACCAGGGCCTGCATCCACCAAGAACATTTCTTCCCTTAAGCGTAAGCGTAAAACTGAAGATTGTGAGGCGTTTCCACTACATAATAAGAAACTAGAATTAGATCTTGGAAATGATCGACTCCAATAGATGCTCATCATAAGCTTTTTTTTCCTCCTATTCCTATTGATCAGAAGTATCCAGCAGCGCCACGCCAGAGTGACTTCCGAAGCGCTACGGACGGGACGAAATCCGGCAGCCAGTTGCTGGCTCTGAATAACCAGCCCAGCAAGAAGCTAAATTCTTCCATAACATAACATAACGGGGCGGGGTTGCGCGCGAGCCGAGTGACGTAGGTGCACAAGAGTACTTCGCGCCACAACCATCTCTTTTTTATAGGTTCTACGGACCGATGCCTCCTGCTTCATCTGGTAAAAAAGAGTCATAGATATGCCTGTAATTAGAAGGAAGAACCGCCATAAAAATCTTCCTCGTGTATCGTCTGTAGCGGAACTATGAACGGGAGCTAGCAATCCGGACCGTATTGAAAAGGTTCCTAAGACACAGCATGGAAGAGTCAAAATATTCAGAAGCGAGGTCCAAGAATGAAGAAGGGGTAGAATTACTGAATGAATACGAGCTGTGGCTAATACCCGAGGCATAAAAGACGCATTTTCTACGGGATCCCGAAACCACCAGCCACCCCGACCTAATTCATGATGAGCCCACCAACTTCCTGGCGAGATGCCTACGGTTAAAAACAACCGACATGTCAAGATCCAAATTCGAATTGGTTCCTGGTCCTGGTCAGAGACCACCGTGTTCGCGCCGGCGGTCCAACAAAGAGGCGAAGTAGTGGTGTCTTTCTTTCCATTACGAACGACACGCTTCGCCTGCTCCCTCCCCGTGTCCATTAGCGCTCCTGTCCAGAGCGAAGAGAAGGCGAAAAAGCGCCGCCGAAGCAGCATGAGCAGGCTTCTATTGCTACGCAACAATAGAGCAGGCGCGCCGCCCACAAAATGTTTGAATGATCGGGTAAAGAGCGAGCTTCTTATATGGGATCCGACGCATCCAGCAGAGCGAAGCAGCGTTCCATTCTTTTCGGCGGCATCCTTCCGCATTGGCGGCGAGTGGAGTGCCACAATCCCATTCATCATTTTTGATCTACATAACCCAAAGCCCATAGCACTGGCGACATCTCCGGCATAAATGCAAGGAGGATGTATAGCTGATATAGGATCTTGTGGAATTGGATTTGATTCTGCAAGCGGTTCGGTACGAACGAAGAAATTTCGAACAAAAGGATCGGAACTCGCTGATAGGAAAGGAGAGAAAAACAAAGCAATGCCAACAGCTCCGTCAATCTGCTGTTCATCGATAGACGAAGCTCTCTCTTTTTCATCTCGTGCCAGATGTAACAAAAGATTAGTCCTTTTTCCTTCTCGCGAACCACGGGAGCGCCCAGCGCCCAGAAGAGCAAAGCTCATTTTCAAAACAGGGTCAAGCGGCGCATTAAAAAGGGCTGGCCCGTTAAAAGGACGCTTACTTTGCGAACGAAGTTCAGAATCAACAAGGGTTCTCCGAACGAAGGGAGTGTACAACTGGGGCGCAGCCCGACTTTTTTGTTGGAGAGATAGAATGGAGTTCTTCACGAAGTTCGAGACAAAGGAAAAAATAAAAGTTTCTCTATAGCCTCTTCGTTTTGAGACATTATGGCTTTGGGGTCGACCCCGGTAACAAAAAAGGAATCCATAAAAACTTGGGATCCAACACCATGATAAAATACTACCCTCATGATTAGACCATGTCCCTGAGATTTGATAAAAAAAAGGTGCATTAGCGGTTAATACGTTGTAATTAGATAAGTTATTTGGAATATGACGGAACGAAAGACCAAGGAAAGGAAGAAGAATGCACCAAAATGCAAGTGCTGCACCAAACGCTGGTGGTTGTTTCTTGTTGTAAGTGAATGCAACGAAAAGACCCGGAAATAACGAATAATGAGAAAATTCATTTATAGACATTTCGTGCTCATTTCCAAATTTATGCTTAGTTATTCCCATCATCCGGTAACCACAGGATGATCCCAATCTCCTTTTAGTAATAGATCTTTTTGATATGTCTCGGTCTCAGCGGCAAGGAAGAGAAAATGCATCGAGTCGTTTATCAAGAAAGTGGACGAGCATGGCGTTCCCTATATCTCTGAGGGGTGTACCACTTTTTTTTTTCAAGTCAGCTTAAGAGGTTCAAAAGAGAAAGTCACTCTCCTTATTCTTGGCTAGTGGAATGGAAGCAAGACTCTTTCCTATCCACTTTGCCGAGGGGAGAGAACTAAAAGATAACTCAAGCTAGACAGAAAGGTGCAAAAGTCCACAGTTTCTTAAGGATCCTGTAAGCAAGTAGGTTAAGATTGTCATTTAGCTTCAATTTCTTCAGTCTCACAAGCGGGTCCGCATGCAACAAAAGAAATTGTATTTTCCTACTACTCCGACCTTGCCCTGAAAGGATAAGGAAATTGGATAAGAGCGAGAGCTAGACTGACTGTTGGTCCAATGCTAGTGGAGGATTCAGACTGAGGACCCCCTGTGGCGGCTACTCATAAGAAGATGAAGGATTGAAAGAGGACTGATCACCCCTCTGATTTGTGATCTTTTAATAGAAAGAAAAAGCCTTCTCTCAGACTTAAAGGTAAATGAAAGCGGGATTTTTTTTCTCTCCTCTAAGCTAGCAGCAAGTCAAGTAATCTGAGAATGCTGCCCCCAATCCGTAGCTGAGGACGAACTCAACTCATAAGCTTTTTTTGAACCAAGCACCTGTTGTAGAAATGAAAAACCACCCACTAGCAGAGGCTGGAACAACCCATAGAAGTGTAGGGGCTGCTTCAACCAGGCGTACCCGTATCCATTGATTTACCTCCTCTAGAGAGTATTGAACTTTGTGACAAATAGGTTATAGTTACACTCCTTAACTCCCTATTCGCGAGATATAAAAGCTAGCTAGTAAGAAGACTTTCCCTTCTTTTCTGGGAGGGTGAGAACTTGAAAGACTGGCAGAGAAAAGGAAGAAAAGCGGCTAATGCTATCTAAACGATTATTTCAAAGTTTACCAAGTTCGATCGTTCACGAGACAGGGGACTCTTTTAAATAAGACAGTGTATGGCTGCGAATAAGTCTATTCGGCAAGTCATAGAGAAGGACTGGATATAAGCTATTCCCCGGTTCTTCATTGGATCCTTTTAGTTTCATATTACTTTTTGGAAGCAATCTCATAATAATATGTATTAGGGACAGCATTTAGGATAGCAAAAGCTTTTTTGGAGCAAGAGGGATTACCTTCCAGATTCTTTTGTGATACCCTCTGTGTCGCCTTCTCCTGGATGGTCAGCCCAGTGTCCTGAATCCTTGAGCTCTTCCTCATGGCTTTGACTGGTGACTTACATTTCATCTTATTTGCTGCTCTCTTGGTCCTTGGATATGATGTCTTCTGCCACTCTCCTTGGTGGCTATTCTCCACCATCTCAGTCCCCTCTGAGGTCAGCTGAATCTGATCAGTGGCTGTCTCTACCTAATCCACCAAGTGTGTACAAGACAAGATCTTTGTCTGTCACAGGTTCTCCTGCTGCTGCAAGTTGATCAGACTGGAATTTGATCCTGCGCAGATAATCTTGAGCAGTCTGGGATCCTTTCTTGATCGTTTGGATCTGAATACGCAGCTCAATTATTTGAGCATTTGTCATACAGCCAAGACTTCCGGTTTTTTTTCATCCATGCCTATAAGTATAATTATCTTTTCCAATCCGAGTGTTCCATCGGACTTACTCCATTTGCTTCTAGGGTCCATTTGCTTCTAGGGATAGATAGGGCTGGAGTCGTCAGTGCTAGAATGAAATGTGAATGAGAGCATAGATTGATTGTCTCACTACATGTACGTATAGTAACCGGTTAATAATACTAAGGGTCCCTAATACTAATCTCGACATGAGAGGAACGTGTCCTCTCGGCCTTGATATATACTAACAAATATGGTTTTTTCACTCAGACATGAGAGGTGAGATCGATTATATGATGGAGACAGATGGAGGAGCAGAAAGTGAGAGATTGTGGCGTGAAGCACATGTAAGGTGTACAACTCTTGAGACGGATGCATCGAGGTGCCGGCCTGTGAGAACGCTCGTCATAGCGTTGCGCCATAATTTTGTGATGGGTCTTTCGTTTTAAAAATAGGAGTTTTTCGGGTCTAGTTTACCGGTCCGTCAATAAATGCGTATGAAAAGTGAAATAGTTGATGTGATGGATGTGCCCGGTATCGATCAATGAAACATCGGCTCGACGCAGGATTTCAATAGAACGAAAAACATCGTAAGTAGTAGAGGGATAGGTACTTATTCCCGGCCAGCGGTATCATTGCTGCTCCCCGCCTAATGCGGATCATTGTGCAATGCTTATGTGAAATCTCAATCCAAAAAATATTCGTTTCGTTGGAAAAACCAACGCCGACGTCAAGATCAGTCTCCTTTCCTTTCAAAAGTGAGCGAGCAGAGCTGAAAAAGATGGAGTTACCTGGAGATGAACAAATTCGATTTCATAACACAAACAGCACAAAGTGTCTCTCACGTCCATTCTTTTATTTTTAATTTTTCCCAACCTGCGTTGGATACGCAGCTTGTGAACCGGCTTTTGGAAGGGGTGGAGGCACCTACCTTGAAAGACATGAACCTCCTTTTAAAAATGTATGGAATTGCGCCCGGAAATACAGAGGCTTTGCTTTTTGAAATCACAAAAATGGTAGAATCATACATGCAGTAGGCAGAATTGGCTTTGCCACCTGCATACGATGTTACCTGGTTTTGTAACCAGTTTTTGGGCGTGGATTCTTTCCCGTCTCTAAGGGATACTTTCGCGGATTTACATTTCAAGGGGCGCCAAAGCTTCACTTGGAACGCGGGCTTTGTTAATTTTTATAACGAAATATGGAGGGCCGAAGACTCCCCGCCGGGTAGCGTTGTAAGTGCTTCGAATCAGCTTTTTTTGGAAACCCCATTGGATCAATTTGTCATTTACCCAATAATTGATCTTCATGTGGGCAACTTTTATTTTACATTTACAATTTCAGTCTTGTATATGCTGCTCACTGTCGTTTTGGTCGTTTTTCTTTTTTTTGTTGTTACGAAAAAGGGAGGTGGAAAGTCAGTGCCAAATGCATGGCAATCCTTGGTCGAGCTTATTTATGATTTCGTGCTGAACCTGGTAAACGAACAAATAGGTGGTCTTTCCGGAAATGTGAAACAAAAGTTTTTCCCTCGCATCTCGGTCACTTTTACTTTTTCGTTATTTCGTAATCCCCAGGGTATGATACCCTTTAGCTTCACAGTGACAAGTCATTTTCTCATTACTTTGGCTCTTTCATTTTCCATTTTTATAGGCATTACGATCGTTGGATTTCAAAGACATGGGCTTCATTTTTTTAGCTTCTTATTACCTGCGGGAGTCCCACTGCCGTTAGCACCTTTCTTAGTACTCCTTGAGCTAATCTCTTATTTTTTTCGTGCATTAAGCTTAGGAATACGTTTATTTGCTAATATGATGGCCGGTCATAGTTTAGTAAAGATTTTAAGTGGGTTTGCTTGGACTATGCTATTTCTGAATAATATTTTCTATTTCATAGGAGATCTTGGTCCCTTATTTATAGTTCTAGCATTAACCGGTCTGGAATTAGGTGTAGCTATATCACAAGCTCATGTTTCTACGATCTCAATTTGTATTTACTTGAATGATGCTACAAATCTCCATCAAAATGAGTCATTTCATAATTGAATAAAAACGAGGAGCCGAAGATTCTAGGGGGCTACAGCTGCGCTTTTGCAGCACTGAACATGGTTCCGGGTACTCAAGATATTGCGTTTGTGTTTGGAGAGGTGTAGATTGTAGATTCCAGCCGAGAAGACCAGGAAAAGATAAGGATAAAGAATGTCATATATCTCAGGAGCTAGATCACTTCCCGATGAACAAGTCAGAATTGCCTCAACAAAAATGGATGGAATTGGACCGAAAAAAGCCATTCAGCTTCGTTATCAATTAGGTATCAGTGGGAACATCAAGATGAATGAGTTAACTAAGTATCAGATCGACCAAATTGAACAAATGATAGCTCAAGATCATGTTGTTCATTGGGAATTGAAGAGGGGAGAACGAGCAGACATCGAACGATTAATTTCTATTTCTCGTTATCGTGGAATTCGTCATCAAGATGGATCGCCCTTACGCGGTCAACGAACTCATACTAATGCAAGGACTGCTCGCAAGCAAATTCGGAAATGAAAGAAGGCTACCGAAAGAACAAGCAACGGATTTCGCGCTCATCCCTTCCTAAAGCGCATACGTTTTCTTGCTCCTTGGTACTTGTCTGATCAATCACACTGTTCATTAGTTCACTTGATTTTTCGTTCGATGTCTTGAACCGCTTACTAATCACGTATACGTATAGTAGGCCCCCTTCGCCACTCCACGTCTGGCCCGTCTTGGTCTCGCTCACTTCGCCCGCCTATCGTATCGGCTCGGCTTCGTCCGTCAAGCGACAGCTTCTGCCTCTGACGGCTTCACTATCGCTCATGACTGGTAGTAGTTGTCTCTATGTAGTAGTCGGCCTTTGTTAAGCTTCGCCAGAAGCGACTAGTCGCTTCCCGAATGCCTCTTTCTTGTACTAATTAATGTGTATGGTCTAGTCTTTCCAATGCCTCCTTCCTTGCCGCCAACGCACGCTAGATGGAGAGTAAGCAAGCTACCTTGCTTGCATTGCATTCGTTAAACGGTAGCTTCCGCGCCCTTCCTGCCTGCTTCAATTGATGTGAATGATCGTGTCTTCGACATCAATTTCAGTCTGATTAGATATGTCATTGAAACAAATCTGTTTTGTCTCTGTTTTCTTTTCGGATGATGAGGATGAGCCAGCCGATCCTAACATAATTTTGGAGGAGCCGGACGACGAAGCCTCAAAATCAGATAAAGATGTCTCCGACGCGACCGGACTTCCACTAGATTTTTATAGGGGTCAGAAGGGAAAAGATATGCTGTTTTCTATCAGTCCCAAGCGGATACTCCCCAGCTTCCACGGTCCGCTTACCGAGGAAGAGATGCGGGAGGACCCAGGGCCAGAGCAAGTTGGGTTGGGGTATAGAGCCGTAAGCGCGGTGGGGGTGACAGAGGATGTGCTCGTACGGTTCATAGTTGGGTATGATATTCTCGTGGATTGTTGGGAACGTCCTCTATATTCGAAATATGCCTTTCTAGGAGCATTACGATCTGCAGCTCAAATGGTCCCTTATGAAGTCTCTATTGGTCTTATTCTTATTGTGCGCCTTGTGAGCACGTTTGGATCCGCGAAGGCAATCGCTCGGATCTTCCCCTAACCCAACCCGGGAACGGACCGGAGGGAACCGCAGCATGAGGAATGTCCGCGTCTCGTCGCAAGGCTCATTTTGAGTTTTGGGTCATAGGGCGGGCAGTGCAGTCCGGGGCACAAGGGTCCTGGTACTACCCAGGTGCGAAGAACCCCGGAGGCGACTGCAATGAGCAAAAATGTAACTCACCGGCCTAAACGACGAGCAAACACTCGAACGTGAGAGCAAGGGATCACCCAACGAATGGACGAGCTCCAAGGAGGGAGGAGAGAGGGAGGCAAGAACCATGCTTTCAGAGAAGTGGCGGTCCGAATCCACTCTGACAAAAGAAAATAACAGACTAAGCCGTGCCGTAAGGGGGGCATTCTCCACACGGGACGGGGCCAAGGCCTTCATGTATGGGTGACAGATCGGCCATAGGAGTACTCCGGGATATACACCAGGGCAACTAATGTCGAGCATACGATGATGCCGCCCGTTTTCATTTCGTGAAAGTCCCCGGCAGAGGAAAGGGCTGTAGGTGATGGCGCGTTCTGCTTCTTAGGGCGATGAAATCGTTCCTATGGGATCGTGCGTGGCAGCTGGTATAGATGATGATGAAAGGCGGTCCGCTTGAACCGGGACCTATTCTCATAATAGGCAGCAAGCAAAGCTAAATAGGAAAGGGGGCGACTGATGACTGCCTTTTTCGTCAGAAATCAAAAAGGGTGGAATGTGGAGCTAATATGGCTGGCTACAAGTATAGCCAAAGAAAGATGAGACGAGACGGACTGTCAGAGGACGCAGCGGGACTACCAGGGGAAAGCCCGCCCCCGCTAGCTAACATAGATATCTATTCTCGGTGCGCATATTCGAGATTTAGAATCTCTTTCCGACCAGGCCAGGCCGAATCGGGCCACCACTTGGGATGGGAATGGCTCAGCCCACATGCATCATTTGATGAAAGCACTCCAGTCCAGTCGCCTCCGATCAGTGGCTTGTCAACCACCGGACCGTAGCTCCTCACCAAATGCCCCTGCGTTGGGGCAACACAGCACATGACTAGTTCGCTCAAGGACCACACCCTCTCGAGAGCAGGATGCCGGCCGAGATGGAGCGCCAACCTAGACTTTCCTTGGGCTTGCCTTGCCCCAACATCTAAATAAAGGGCGGGCGCCGAAAAGGAAGCAGTGACGCCTTTTCGACGAAAGCTTAGCTTGGTAGGCGCAGCTTACTCACCCTACTCCCTTAGACAATGCAATGCTCTGAACACGAAAGTTTGCAGTTCAGCCCTCTTCTCCCATGCAGAGTCGCAGGCAGCGCCTCGGATAAAAGCACGGACGAGCCACATGCAGGGAAACTTGCACGTGTGGTTCTGGCCGGGGACCCCGGTATACTGTACTAATATGTGTAGGTCCCTGTAATTCGAGTGAGATTGTCATGGCGCAAAAGCAGATATGGTCCGGTATTCCCTTGTTCCCCGTATTGGTTATGTTCCTTATTCCTCGTCTAGCAGAAACTAATCGAGCTCCGTCTGATCTCCCAGAAGCGGAAGCTGAATTAGTTGCAGGCTATAATGTAGAATATGCGCGGGATGCGATCCTTAATAGTTCACTGTTGGCGGAAGCCAATGTCTCGGGGACTCATTCTGACTTAAACAAGGGGTGGGTCTTTACCAACTTCCAAATCCAAGATTTAGGGAAAAAAAAGAGGGGCAGGGCACTCTTCATTCTTCATTCGAAACTCATGAATGTCGGGTCGGAGGTTTTTGCCTTGTTATCAAAAAGGGGAGTTGGGTAAAGCAAACTCCCTCCTTGGACGAGCACGGGGCTTAGTCAAGTAGAACCGGGTTGCGCTGCTTGATGCTCCGATCGAAAACAAATCAGTGGGGCCATGCCGGTACGACAGAATATGCGTTACAAAGGTCAATCCCTCCCCCCCTTTTTTATTTTTTTAATGAAAAACCGGGCCGAACTTCTAAAAAGCAGCCCACCCGCTTCCATAGAACAATATCGCGGCAACGTAGACCTAAGTGGATTTATTGGATCCTCGGGAACCATCACAAGTACGGCCGGCCTATAGAACGAGAATGCCGTGTCGTCCAGCGGAGCTTAGAAGAAGGTGACTCGGAGCCTAAGGAAGGTGACTCGCGCAGACAGCTGACTCCTTTTCAATAGAAAGGAATAGCCAAACCTACCCAGCTGGCTGGTCAATCTCAGTGATCTTATCGGCCGGCAAAGCGGAGACGGACGACCACGGTCCCGACCTTACCAGCACCGTAGGTTTACTAATCAATGAAGCCCCTCAACCTACTATCTTTTCTTACAAACTCAACCAAGCCTAACCAAACCCCATGCTCACGACATGTTCTTGATATTGATTGAGTTGGAGGGAGTCAGAGACTACCACGGAATCCTTCCATAGTCACCCCGGTGACCTTCGTCACCAAAGCGTCACGACAGTTTCCAAGACCCCTCATATAATCTCCAGTGGGGATCAGTCGGAGCACGTAGGAATGCCGACCACTACATAAGCCACGTCTGGCTGAGGCGAGCAGCAAGCGGGGGAGAGTATTTTGAAGTACAAGAACGTTGGGGTGGGACGCTAGTACTTAAACTAGGGTTGCTTCTTAGCGCTAATCTTGCGTTTTTCAGCAGTTAGTTGTAGCGCGCCTTCCCTCCTTCTCTCATTTCGGAAAGATTTGGCAGTATTTTCTTATGATGACCTGGTCGAGAGAGTACGAAACATCGGTGTAAAAGATTGAGTGGGATGGTTATAGTAAGGGGCGAACCAAGTGCTTGCGCGAAGAAGTGAATCAATCAGAATGGAGACAAGGAAAGGAATCGAGGCCCGGCCCGGTAGCGATGCCTCTCACGCGGATGGGAGTTACTTTTCTTTATCACCGTAAGCGTTACGAAATGGACCCGCATTCCCCTTTGCTTTTCTTTTGCAACTAAGCTTAAAAGAAACATAGTAGTCTTTCAAGCCATTAGAAAACTCATTAAGTGCTCTGTTGAGTGAATGCCTGTTGAGAAGCTTAGGTCATACATTTCCAGCTAATGCTACTTCCGCTATCTCGTAAGGAGGATACGACTCATAAACCTCCCTTGGTATTTGGGTAGGGAGAAAGATAATTAATTAGACTGAGTGAGGAATGTATACAACTACTGCTCAAAAGGCAATAAGAAGCACGCACTCCTACTAGACATGGAAGGAGTAAACCTAAAATATGCTTTCTTCCCTTATGTTGAATCGACTTCCTTGTCTCTTTCTAGAAAGTCAGCAGCTGGCCCAAGGTGACCTACTGGGAAATGAAAAAACAATTGGTTCAATCGAGTACTTATAAGCCGAACGGAGTTCTCTCTCATATTGTTATGTTTACCTGGAATGCCATAAGCCTGCTCTCAAGGAACAACTCGAATCACTGCTGACGCGGGACTTGCTTTCGCACGGGGAGTTGGATAAATTACCCTCTTGTGGGTATGGCGATAGATAGCAATAGCAACGGATTGATTATGATTATGATTAAGTAGACTGACTGTTGGATGAGCTCCAAAAGGTGGTGAGCCTGATGAGTCAACCAAAGGGAGTGGGCCCTTTAAACCCCTAGGGCGTAAGCATTTCTGCCTATCCAAAATAAGAGGTCAAGTCAATCTTGAATGCGGTTAGTACCTATTAGTATTAGATACAGAATCCTATTTGCTTTGAGCGCCCCTATCCTCTATTCTCTCTATCTATAGATGGAGAAAGACATGCTCGATATGAATTGGGACAAAGAAGAAAGTCAAAAGCAGGAGGTAGGTCCGTGGTTTCAAGTTGAGTAGTGAGTGGTTCCTTGAGGGGAGTCGGCAGAAACCTTTACTCATTTGATTTCCTCCCAAAAGAAGGAGGGGTTTTCCTGTGGTAGGCGCCAAGAAAGATACCATGAAATTAGGCACCAGGTACTATCCATCACACTTAGAGTTGGTATTTATTGTTTGATTCGAATCCCTGCTTACCAAACAGTTGTCATAACAGATTTGAATGACGATATCCAACTTGTCAAACCGCTATCCTTCGTCAAACCTCCTCACTGGTCTCAAGCTACTATAGAATCAACCCCCATAACTTTAAGAAGAACCCTGGAATCTATGTCTCAACCTTCTTATCCGTCATAGTAATGATTTGACGATTCTATTTATTATGGAAATTAGCGGAATATAAGAAACAAAGAATAGATATTGAATAAAGAAAAAAAAGAGCAGAGCCTCATAACCGTCCTAATAGAGATAATACCACGTTCGTCTTGTTCTTTACGCCGATCCAACTCGTGCTTTTTTGGATGGATTTCACACGGAATCAAGGGAGGTGCGGGATACGACCCATATCACATTCCTGTGCCATAGCTTGCAAAATCAAATAAATCTATCGAAGCTAGGGTGCCAGGCCTATAAGAATCAGAAGAACAATCCACACTAATGTAACCGTAAAGAAATGGCGGCTCTAACATAGATTTTTCTCAATATGTCATGTTGTTGAAAAATCCTGTGGTAGCATGGGATGATCGGCACTTTAGTTTTAGTTATTGATTTACGCATCACGCATTAACTAATATTTATGGGGCTGGAGACTTCGCTAAAGCATGCACATAAATAGATGAATGAGAGATTACAAGGCAAGGAGATACAGATCTGGGGGTTGACTCAGAACTTGTACATAGGTCAGCTCACTAATGCTTAATAACCAATAAATAGTCAATCAAGAGATATGCACCAGCAAACAACATTATACTGAAATAGTGTATTAGGCGGCAAATGGCACAGAAGAGTTTAGACGATAGATTCTCTACAACAGGTAGGGATCGGGGGTTATACGCTCTTTTCTATAAACAAAGTAGGCTTGTGATTGTCCGCATCCATCACTCAATCATGCAATTCAAAGAAATGGTTTACTTATCTTCTTCTAAAGGATGGAATTGCTAGATTGTCAGTAATATCAATTGAGGAAGAAGCTAGTCCCACTTAAATTCGAAAAGAAGACCTCTATTGTGACAGAAGATTCCTCGCCCACAGCATCTCACTTATTGATTGTGACATAGCTCTCTATCTCCGCTCATAAGAAGATAGCGTTTCATTCACTCGCTCTAGAAACCATAGGAGCTACTATTCCCAAGTTTATTAAGAATGGGCACTCACTGGATTCAGGCTTCCACCGTTCTAGCTTCTCTTCGTAGTTCACTAGAATGTATCGAGCATGTTTCTCCGGATCAGGAGGCTTTACATAAATTGCTACGATTGCCAAGTCGAAAAAGAACTGGGCATGAAAGTGAAAGTGGAAAGAGAAGGGAGCGTGACTTGTTTCAAGAATTGGATGCCCTTGTTAAGGAAATCTAGTATAAAAGGAGAAATTGGGCCTATTTATAACTTTTGGTACCTAACCACCTGAACTGGGAATAATGGCTAAAGATTGAAGGTTCTAAGCCATGTATCAGAGCCGGTTATTTGAGTATCGATGCTGTTGGAGTCTAGCTTCCGACCAATCCACTTCACTTCGGAGGACATAACAGCTTAAGAAGAAATCGAGATCAGGCCCGTGGAAGCACACACACACGCCTGGGGAATGAATCCACTTTTTCATTCTCAATACTAGGGGGGGCTTCTCCGATCGATTGCTTTAACTGTTATTCCCCAGATTGGCGAAATGACCTTTCGTCTTGCTTCCGTAAAATAATAAAATGTGCTTTCGCCAGAAGAAGAAAAAAGAAGATAGCTCAGTAAATGGCATTCAAGTAAAGTCGAGAAAGAGGCCTTGCTTTCGCACAGGAAGGAAAGAATTGACTCGGGTAAGTAAGCCCTATTGGGGGATTAAGGGCTCGAGTACGATTAGAGCGCCTTTTTTTCTGCTGCGCAGGCTTACCATTTTAAATAGGGGGAAACAGGAGACTGTAGAAGATGAATATGGCTAGTCTACTGCTACTGTTTGATTGGCAATCCTTAGACTATAGGGATGAAGCAAAGGAGCATAACCTACCTGCAACTATGCTTTAAAGCAAAGAAATCTATCGAAATTCTCATTCCAGTCTGAGGGGATATCTGAAGCTACCGATCCGGGATCTCACTCAAATCCAAACCTAGCACTTTTGTATTTATTGCTTCTCCTTTTAGAAGGTCCGTAGCCGAGTAGAAGAGAAGAAAAGAGATTTCCTTATCTGCATGCCAGCTTTCATTCCTACTTTTGATGAAAGAAAGGTCAATTGCTGCCGACAAGTCGACTAAACTTTCACAACTGTCACCTATCTTTAAGCACCTTCTAGGCCGCTTCCCAACCTAATGCATTCAAGTCTGCCTTCGGTACTGGTACTTCGGAATCAAGGGCCCAACAAGCGATATCAGGAGTCTTTGGCCGAAGAACTCGCGGATAAGAAGGTTATTCCATAACTATATAAAATCCATAGTCACGCTCAGCATGCGAAAGCTTGTAAAAATGACATCCCCTGCGAAAACCAATAGGATTTGTTGGGCCATCGAACACTAGTTTCTGGTTTCTCAAGACCTTGAGGCAAGGGCAGTTACGCAACATTTTCTCAATATTGAATGTGCATTTTTCCCGCATTTTTTCGATTCCACTTCTGTATCAGAAATTAGTGTCAAGGGATGGAGTTCCTGTTTCGTTAACTAAGTCTCGCGTTGTTTGCTTGAGGAAGGGACGGCCGTAGCTAAATTTCCATTGCTAATCTTACATGTTCCCACGAACAATAAAGAAAAGAAGAAAAGGCTATTCCTTAGACACAGAGGTGGGATTAAGGCGTCATGCGGAACTCCAACAACATAGACCAGATGACTTATTTATTGAAAATAGGTTTAGGAGCCTGATCCTGGAGCTGAGCAAGCATGGGCGCGATCCACATCGAGTGGAACTACTATAACTATATCTGTGGAAGGAAGGTGGAACCTTCACCGAATCATAGTTAGGTGGCACCCATTCCGCAGTGGGCCGACGTCACACTGCCGCTTCAATAGCTAGCGGGTAATAATCAGAAAGTGAATCATCAACCACTCATTTAGAAGCCGCTCATGCAACAACGTTTAAGTAAATCCTTCCGCCCTTATTTTCTTTAGTCTAGTTGTTGGAGGAAATGCGCCTTGAACACATTACGTATACTAGCTGAGCTTTGTCCCTAATCGTGACTAGTTGTTATTAGTTTCGATCAAATTTCCCCCCAGCCGGCAATGCCTCAGCTTCTCAAAATCTAGGAAGCTCTGAAAAAAAGTCATCATTATGAAAAGATACTAGCGCTACTAATAAGGGAAGCTACTTTTTTCTAAGAAAGGAATAAAGCAGAAAACTAAAGAAAGAGATCTTAAGTGGGTCCCGCGAGTAGTTTGTCTTGTTTCAGTCCGTACAAGAAGATACTTTCAGGGTTGCCCAAGAAGGGACGGGCCTATCTATTGGTGGTACTAGTTCCGCGGGAGGGGCAGGATTTCGGTGCCGTCAGCATGGGTCCGGCTATCGATCACAAGGGTCTAGATACGGGTCTCGAACGGAAAAGTATGCTACATATTGCTCTGCTCCAGTTCCCTCTGCTTACACCTGGTCAATTCGTTGATCGCCCCTTTTATTTCTGATTTTCAAAAGGGCCCCGCTCTCGTCTCTGCTGACGAAGCCTTTATCTCTGTCTCTGTTATCCTCGTACCTGCTGATCTCTTCGACTGATAGAGTCTATGCTATTGGTGAAGCTGGTTCTACCTCAACAACAGGATCTGCAAATGGATTTTCAACTAACAGCCTCTGCTTCAATTTGTGATGAAAGGTCGACTAGTTTTCACCGAATCTTCAATTACGCACCGGTAACTTTTTTCCATTTCCGAGGTCCAGAGGGGAAGACGAAGTACAGCCTAGTTCAGAGAGTCACGATTGAATCCAGGTTAATTCAGCAGCAGCTAGAGCAATACTCCGATATTGATTTGATTCTCCGCTACCCACCAAGGTAGAAGACTGCTTGATCCGCAAAAGAAGTATGCTTTATTTGCTTATAGAACAAAAGTATACGCTTTTTCAGGGAAAGATAGATGGAATAGGGCATTCAGCAGTTTGAAGAGGTAGCCTTTTTCAGTAGCAGTCTTGTAAGCAAGCGCCGTACGTTCAATCTATACTGGCGAGAGTCTTTCCTCTTATAAAGCCTGAGCGCGTTGCATGACTTAATGCCAGCTCTTTATCATACATCTTCTGTAGAACCAATAAATATAAGGGATATGTGTTAGCACATCTTGTTCGTGCTCTGCACCACGTTTTTCCTGTATACCGGCAGCTAGCATCCCATCAGTAACCTATGGGCGAGATTTCTTGAGGGGGGCTGGCCATGGTTTTTTAACCCACCCTTTCATTCACTTAAGACCCAAAGCAGAAAAGGTTTGCAATCCATATACTGGAATTTGGTTCCACCGAAGTACAAGGACTAAACTGGTCGACTCCACCGCAGGGTGCGAGATGTTGAGCTTCCTCGACGCCTACTCTGGGTATCAGCAAGTCTATATGGCTGAGGAAGACAAAGAAAAAACTAGTTTTATCGCCCCTTCCTTCTGCTACAAGCGGATGCCCTTCGGTTTGATAAATGCCGGCGCCACATTTAAGCGCCTAATGAGCCTCATCCTCAGGTCTCAGTTGGGTCGTAATGCAGAAGTGTACGTTGACGACGCCGTCATCAAAAGCCGCTTGGCAGGGACTCACCCCAAAAACACCTCTTTTTTTGCATCTGCTGAGCAGAACCAATTACCAGATCCTACTTCTAAGCTCTATGCTCTACTTCGGCCTTGCTCTCACTTATGGGTAGGAAGGACAATAAGCAGGAATTCATGTTGGCTAACTATTCTATCCAGGCGGAAGTTGTTTTCATAGGAAAGACGGAAGGTTTTGCGCGTTGGTTGTATCGAATTTCCCTTTCTAATAGCATACACAAATAGATAAGAAAGTTACGACGATGATAAGGTAAATGAAAACCTTTGATTTACCTTACCATCAGTTCTGTCTTATCTCTGTGCCTCCTCTAGCCATTTCATAATTGGATATCGTCATTCAAATCTGTTATGACAACTGTTTGGTAAGCAGGGATTCGAATCAAACAATAAATACCAACTCTAAGTGTGATGGATAGTACCTGGTGCCTAATTTCATGGTATCTTTCTTGGCGCCTACCACAGGAAAACCCCTCCTTCT
Organism: Triticum urartu; assembly: GCF_056163025.1. NCBI lineage: Eukaryota > Viridiplantae > Streptophyta > Magnoliopsida > Poales > Poaceae > Triticum > Triticum urartu. Next base: position 331,904,913 of record NC_141873.1, on the reverse strand, counting down.
TTTGGGAGGAAATCAAATGAGTAAAGGTTTCTGCCGACTCCCCTCAAGGAACCACTCACTACTCAACTTGAAACCACGGACCTACCTCCTGCTTTTGACTTTCTTCTTTGTCCCAATTCATATCGAGCATGTCTTTCTCCATCTATAGATAGAGAGAATAGAGGATAGGGGCGCTCAAAGCAAATAGGATTCTGTATCTAATACTAATAGGTACTAACCGCATTCAAGATTGACTTGACCTCTTATTTTGGATAGGCAGAAATGCTTACGCCCTAGGGGTTTAAAGGGCCCACTCCCTTTGGTTGACTCATCAGGCTCACCACCTTTTGGAGCTCATCCAACAGTCAGTCTACTTAATCATAATCATAATCAATCCGTTGCTATTGCTATCTATCGCCATACCCACAAGAGGGTAATTTATCCAACTCCCCGTGCGAAAGCAAGTCCCGCGTCAGCAGTGATTCGAGTTGTTCCTTGAGAGCAGGCTTATGGCATTCCAGGTAAACATAACAATATGAGAGAGAACTCCGTTCGGCTTATAAGTACTCGATTGAACCAATTGTTTTTTCATTTCCCAGTAGGTCACCTTGGGCCAGCTGCTGACTTTCTAGAAAGAGACAAGGAAGTCGATTCAACATAAGGGAAGAAAGCATATTTTAGGTTTACTCCTTCCATGTCTAGTAGGAGTGCGTGCTTCTTATTGCCTTTTGAGCAGTAGTTGTATACATTCCTCACTCAGTCTAATTAATTATCTTTCTCCCTACCCAAATACCAAGGGAGGTTTATGAGTCGTATCCTCCTTACGAGATAGCGGAAGTAGCATTAGCTGGAAATGTATGACCTAAGCTTCTCAACAGGCATTCACTCAACAGAGCACTTAATGAGTTTTCTAATGGCTTGAAAGACTACTATGTTTCTTTTAAGCTTAGTTGCAAAAGAAAAGCAAAGGGGAATGCGGGTCCATTTCGTAACGCTTACGGTGATAAAGAAAAGTAACTCCCATCCGCGTGAGAGGCATCGCTACCGGGCCGGGCCTCGATTCCTTTCCTTGTCTCCATTCTGATTGATTCGCTTCTTCGCGCAAGCACTTGGTTCGCCCCTTACTATAACCATCCCACTCAATCTTTTACACCGATGTTTCGTACTCTCTCGACCAGGTCATCATAAGAAAATACTGCCAAATCTTTCCGAAATGAGAGAAGGAGGGAAGGCGCGCTACAACTAACTGCTGAAAAACGCAAGATTAGCGCTAAGAAGCAACCCTAGTTTAAGTACTAGCGTCCCACCCCAACGTTCTTGTACTTCAAAATACTCTCCCCCGCTTGCTGCTCGCCTCAGCCAGACGTGGCTTATGTAGTGGTCGGCATTCCTACGTGCTCCGACTGATCCCCACTGGAGATTATATGAGGGGTCTTGGAAACTGTCGTGACGCTTTGGTGACGAAGGTCACCGGGGTGACTATGGAAGGATTCCGTGGTAGTCTCTGACTCCCTCCAACTCAATCAATATCAAGAACATGTCGTGAGCATGGGGTTTGGTTAGGCTTGGTTGAGTTTGTAAGAAAAGATAGTAGGTTGAGGGGCTTCATTGATTAGTAAACCTACGGTGCTGGTAAGGTCGGGACCGTGGTCGTCCGTCTCCGCTTTGCCGGCCGATAAGATCACTGAGATTGACCAGCCAGCTGGGTAGGTTTGGCTATTCCTTTCTATTGAAAAGGAGTCAGCTGTCTGCGCGAGTCACCTTCCTTAGGCTCCGAGTCACCTTCTTCTAAGCTCCGCTGGACGACACGGCATTCTCGTTCTATAGGCCGGCCGTACTTGTGATGGTTCCCCAGGATCCAATAAATCCACTTAGGTCTACGTTGCCGCGATATTGTTCTATGGAAGCGGGTGGGCTGCTTTTTAGAAGTTCGGCCCGGTTTTTCATTAAAAAAATAAAAAAGGGGGGGAGGGATTGACCTTTCTAACGCATATTCTGTCGTACCGGCATGGCCCCACTGATTTGTTTTCGATCGGAGCATCAAGCAGCGCAACCCGGTTCTACTTGACTAAGCCCCGTGCTCGTCCAAGGAGGGAGTTTGCTTTACCCAACTCCCCTTTTTGATAACAAGGCAAAAACCTCCGACCCGACATTCATGAGTTTCGAATGAAGAATGAAGAGTGCCCTGCCCCTCTTTTTTTTCCCTAAATCTTGGATTTGGAAGTTGGTAAAGACCCACCCCTTGTTTAAGTCAGAATGAGTCCCCGAGACATTGGCTTCCGCCAACAGTGAACTATTAAGGATCGCATCCCGCGCATATTCTACATTATAGCCTGCAACTAATTCAGCTTCCGCTTCTGGGAGATCAGACGGAGCTCGATTAGTTTCTGCTAGACGAGGAATAAGGAACATAACCAATACGGGGAACAAGGGAATACCGGACCATATCTGCTTTTGCGCCATGACAATCTCACTCGAATTACAGGGACCTACACATATTAGTACAGTATACCGGGGTCCCCGGCCAGAACCACACGTGCAAGTTTCCCTGCATGTGGCTCGTCCGTGCTTTTATCCGAGGCGCTGCCTGCGACTCTGCATGGGAGAAGAGGGCTGAACTGCAAACTTTCGTGTTCAGAGCATTGCATTGTCTAAGGGAGTAGGGTGAGTAAGCTGCGCCTACCAAGCTAAGCTTTCGTCGAAAAGGCGTCACTGCTTCCTTTTCGGCGCCCGCCCTTTATTTAGATGTTGGGGCAAGGCAAGCCCAAGGAAAGTCTAGGTTGGCGCTCCATCTCGGCCGGCATCCTGCTCTCGAGAGGGTGTGGTCCTTGAGCGAACTAGTCATGTGCTGTGTTGCCCCAACGCAGGGGCATTTGGTGAGGAGCTACGGTCCGGTGGTTGACAAGCCACTGATCGGAGGCGACTGGACTGGAGTGCTTTCATCAAATGATGCATGTGGGCTGAGCCATTCCCATCCCAAGTGGTGGCCCGATTCGGCCTGGCCTGGTCGGAAAGAGATTCTAAATCTCGAATATGCGCACCGAGAATAGATATCTATGTTAGCTAGCGGGGGCGGGCTTTCCCCTGGTAGTCCCGCTGCGTCCTCTGACAGTCCGTCTCGTCTCATCTTTCTTTGGCTATACTTGTAGCCAGCCATATTAGCTCCACATTCCACCCTTTTTGATTTCTGACGAAAAAGGCAGTCATCAGTCGCCCCCTTTCCTATTTAGCTTTGCTTGCTGCCTATTATGAGAATAGGTCCCGGTTCAAGCGGACCGCCTTTCATCATCATCTATACCAGCTGCCACACACGATCCCATAGGAACGATTTCATCGCCCTAAGAAGCAGAACGCGCCATCACCTACAGCCCTTTCCTCTGCCGGGGACTTTCACGAAATGAAAACGGGCGGCATCATCGTATGCTCGACATTAGTTGCCCTGGTGTATATCCCGGAGTACTCCTATGGCCGATCTGTCACCCATACATGAAGGCCTTGGCCCCGTCCCGTGTGGAGAATGCCCCCCTTACGGCACGGCTTAGTCTGTTATTTTCTTTTGTCAGAGTGGATTCGGACCGCCACTTCTCTGAAAGCATGGTTCTTGCCTCCCTCTCTCCTCCCTCCTTGGAGCTCGTCCATTCGTTGGGTGATCCCTTGCTCTCACGTTCGAGTGTTTGCTCGTCGTTTAGGCCGGTGAGTTACATTTTTGCTCATTGCAGTCGCCTCCGGGGTTCTTCGCACCTGGGTAGTACCAGGACCCTTGTGCCCCGGACTGCACTGCCCGCCCTATGACCCAAAACTCAAAATGAGCCTTGCGACGAGACGCGGACATTCCTCATGCTGCGGTTCCCTCCGGTCCGTTCCCGGGTTGGGTTAGGGGAAGATCCGAGCG